>NC_060124.1:486198419-486501450 GCF_021461395.2 Schistocerca americana | reverse complement strand
ACATTTCCTTCAGGGCACTTTAGTTAATTTTATGCTAGTATTATTTTAATTTCTTACGTTGGTAAAATTGTGCGGCCTTCATTATGTACACTGTTTGTCATAATGTCTCATATATCATGATGTGTGTGTGTGATGGTGCAATGAAGGGATGATTGTTATTTCTGTTTTGGCGCCCTCCATGTCATCGGAACCGAGTTGACGCAAAACTCTTTTTGATGTGTGTATGTACCTATGCCCGCCCAAGCCTACTCTCAGAATACTTATTCTGCTTCCAACGAAAAGTTAAAATGTTTAATTAGCGTGGCTGCTTCACTGGCCACAATGTTTCGGCTGCCGCCGAACAAACTCATCTGCACAATAACATTCACAAAAGATGAAAGCCTCCAATAGTGGAAGATCGGACCAAAGACTGGTGCTAGATCTTAATAACCTTCCGTGATGCATCTATCTTAAATAATAAAAACTATAAGTAAAACTATAACTATCATTCAAAACTAAAGCTATTTGTACATGTAAACACAATATTAGAAAAAAGCAATAATTATCACAGTTATTTTGTGACCGCTCATCACAAAAATAATACAGAATTACATAATTTATTAGCAAAATGATTACATCCGGTTTTGGAATGTAAAAGAGTTGCGTTAAATTATAATACAGATGTGCCCAGCTTTTAGAAAGAACGTCCTGCTGCATTATAAATACATGTCCTTTTGTGCATGTATTTTATTATTAATCTCACTTCCGCAGCCATTTAATTTCACTCAGCTGTACGTAGTCATTGTCTGGGATGAGTAGATGAGGAACTAGATGACTCACGCTGCCTTCACGCTATGGGTAGCTGAAACTTCCTGGCAGATTAAAACTGTGTGCCGGACCGAGACTCGAAATCGGGATCTTTGCCTTTCGTGGGTAAGTGCTCTACCATCTGAGCTACCCAAGTACGACTCACGCCTCGTCCTCACAGCTTCACTTCTGCCAGTACGTCGTCTCCTACCTCCCAAACTTTACAGAAGCTCTACTGCGAACCTTGCAGAACGGGCACTCCCGAAAGAAAGGATATTGCGGAGACATGGCTTAGCCGCAGCCTGGGGGATGTTTCCAGAATGTAGTAGGATAGTAGGAGACGAGGTACTGGCAGAAGTGAAGCTGTGAGGACGGGGCGTGAGTAGTGCTTCGGTAGCTCAGTTGGTAGAGCACTTGCCCGCGAAAGGCAAAGTTCCCGAGGTCGAGTCTCGGTCCGGCACAGTTTTAATCTGCGAGGAAGTTTCATATCAGCGCACGCTCCGCTGCAGAGTGAAAATCTGCATATCTGTATTTTGTAAAAACCGTCTGTAACTTTAGATATACATACAGGATTTGAAGTATAACCTATTGTGGTGTTTTCTGCTGTCATCAGCTTTTATTTGATATGCCGTATTATGTGATCTAGTGATTTAATTGTTATTTATTTCTATTGTCCAGCATATCATTCATAGTTAAAAACAATAGTGAGTTTTTTAATACTTGTCTTACAAGGGGAGATAAAAAAAATTCCGTTTGAGGGAGATGATGCAGCGTATACGCAACGTAGCGCGACTCCGATGGGGGTATGTAACCATCGACATATGGGCAAGGGATTAGTGTGCCATTCGTGTCTTTCCGATGCGCTTGCCGTAAATGTGGAAACGTTAACTGTGGCGCCGTTATTACTAAATGCGTCCAAACAATACCAGCGTGATGTTATTCTTTTCATGGCTGCTGAAGAACAAACACTGGTAAACAGCCATAGGAGAATGAAGAATCTGTACGGGGCAGCATCGTTGTGGGATGGTGCGCCAAGTTCCATGCAAACGCACGTCGCTATACCGCAAATATCGAAACGCAGAAGTTACGCCAACTCCACTGGGAGACAATCGAGCATCCGCCTTATTGTCCTGATGACTCCCCATCCGATTACCACTCCTTCAATCCCTTAAAAAAGGCCTTGAAGGGCCGACGACCTCTGTCGGACTAGGATGTGCAAAAGGCAGTTAGGGGCTTCTCCACACAGCAGTTGCCTTATCAAACGTGTATCTTCAACCTGGTATGTCGGTGGGATGATGGCCTCAACGCTCACCTTGGTTTTGATAATTGGCACATTGTTTCTGAACTGTACGCCCTTCGAAGGGAAACTTTTTAATCTCACCTTGTAGAGTATGCTTAGAGTTGCACTGATCTTGTCTTGTCGCTGTGATTTTTGTAGTCTATTTGGTCTTGTTGTGTCGTGTGTGGAAGATATCTGACCTAGTTTCCATGAAAATGCAATATCCAAATTGTATTTCGTTTACTATAGTCGATATGGGTCTTCCGCAACCACCTCAGTCAAGCGTGTGTGGACCCTACGTTTAAATTACCGGGTACACTGGCCATTCCGCTTACATGGGACGCTCCTGCCCTGCTCAGCTGCTGCACTGACTGTTAAGACATCATTCTCCAGTGCTTGCTCCGCGAATCTACTGTTCATGTCACAACACGTGCATGACGGCTAGGACAAGAATGCAAACTGTGACAAGTTATCTGAGCAGTTAGCGAAGACTGTACAGAGCCTAACCAAATGGGAATTAAGAGCATAATAAAGTACGAGGGACGTTCAGTAAGTGATACGACACTTTTTTTCTTGGCCAATTCAGTCCGATATCCCGCAGGTTGGACGGACACAGTTGTTACACCTGCAACGTGGAACGTGCAGACACTCTCTTTCGAGGTAATCGATGGAGCACAATCAATCAACTCGCTACTAAACTGGACGTCTCTGTTGGTGGAGCTCACATACTCGTCCATCAGTGGGGGTACTCGAGAGTGTGTGACGCTGGGTTCCTCGCCGCCCAACAGAAGACCATAAAGAGGAACGAAAGACCATCTGTGCGGAGTAGCTTGCAAGTTACGAGGCTGATCCTGACAATTTTTCGTCGAACATTGTTACAGGCGATGGAACGTGAGCTCATCACCTCGAATCTGAAACGAAACGGCAATTCATGGTCTGGTGCCACACCAGCTCTCCTCCAAAGAAAAAGATCTAAGGCCGCACCGTCAACCAGTAGAGCCACGGCGACGGTCGTCTGTGTCACTGAAAGTGATATCCTCGCTCACAGTGCAACGATCAACTCTGAAGCTTATTGTGGTACAGAAAATTGAAGAAACCATTTCGCTTATTCATTGCAGCAAAAATGTAAACGAAAGATATTGGGCTGTTCTTCCGTATCCACTCTGCAGCCCGCTTGTCCCACCTTCCGATTTCCCTCTGTTTGGCCCAGTGGAGGATGCACGCCGATGGGAAGCAATACATAGATGATGCAGAGATTATTGATGTAGCAAGACATCGACAAGTGGAATGCTACTATGAGGGCATACAGTACCTCCCAGAAAGGTGGTGTAAGTCCATTGCCGGCCGGAGTGGCCGTGCAGTTCTAGGCGCTGCAGTCTGGAACCGAGCGACTGCTACGGTCGCAGGTTCGAATCCTGCCTCGGGCATGGACGTGTGTGATGTCCTTAGGTTAGTTAGGTTTAAGTAGTTCTAAGTTCTAGGGGACTGATGACCTCAGAAGTTAAGTCGCATAGTGCTCAGAGCCATTTGAACCATTTTTTTTTTGTAAGACCATTGAACTGAATGGAGATTATGCTGAAAAATAGAGTTTAGTACACAAAAGAAAATGTTCAAATGTGTGTGAAATCTTATGGGACTTAACTGCTAAGGTCATCAGTCCCTAAGCTTACACACTAATTAACCTAAATTATCCTAAGGACAAACACACACACCCATGCCCGAGGGAGGACTCGAACCTCCACCGGGACCAGCTGCACAGTCCAGGACCGCAGCGCCCTAGACCGCTCGGCTAATCCCGCACGGCGTAGCCAAAAGAGTGGGGAGTAATATGGTGTACTGGAATCCTCAATAAAACAAACTTGCTTTTAGAAAAACATGTGTTGCATTATTTATTCAACGCTCCTGATGATGGTACAAATGTGCGGAAACATGTTTTGTCAAGAAAAGTAACAGAAACAGACTTTACAGACTGCACAAAGTCCCATACTCAACAACTGTAATCGGCTGCAGTTGAGCCCAGCTGTCTCAAAAGTCATAGAGCTAATTTGATAAATGTGACAACAGACCAATACCAGTATCTCTAAATTTGCCCTGAAAAAAAAATTACTGGATCCAAAGTGCGCGGTTCCGCCATTTGCAGCCAGGTGACAAGCTTCGAATTCATGAGGAACGTATGGCATAGTGGAAATGGCGCCGAGGCCGCACAATGTGGACCGACAGTCGCCTGGTACTGTGCATCAGCCTGCAACTTGTTTTTGGCAACAGGTCGCGGTTGTGTGTAACCTACGCCCAAAATAATTCATGGCATCTGTACTGAGGGGCCGGCCGGAGTGGCCGTGCGATTCTAGGCGCTACAGTCTGCAGCCGAGCGACCGCTCCCGTCGCAGGTTCGAATCCTGCCTCGGGCATGGATGTGTGTGATGTCCTTAGATTAGTTAGGTTTAAGTAGTTATAAGTTCTAGGGGACTGATGACCTCAGAAGTTAAGTCCCATAGTGCTCAGATCCATTTTTAAAAAGATGGCGCCGTGAAATTCTGACGCTACTTGCGTTGTATTCTGGGGTCTCTTCGTGACGCAGGAGGATCCCCTGCTAGTATAAAGAAAACGTTTATCTTGGATGTCTGATGGACACATTCTCTGGATGCCGTACAGGACATTCTTAGAGTAAGAGCAGAAGAGGAAAGTCTTCGTACGGGCTCATCTCAACTGCTTAAGTGCCACCAGAGCTGTGTAAAAACCGTCACTGAATATGCTGAATTCTGCTGGTGGTGCGTTCTTAATATGATGTCCGGGAAAATTGCGGAACAGACAAATAAGCCCCCTTGCTTGGAGACATCTGTGTGTAAAAGACAAATGTATGTATGTTGATGGATAAATTTTTCCCTGGGTCTCTCTACCAGCCAAGGTGGCTGCTCGCTCCAACATTCTCGAAGAACCTTCATTACTGCTATGTTGTTTACATACTTCCATCTGCTTCGCTCCAAATCCCTAGTGGGTTTGTGGCTCATGGTGCGTTCAGATGTAATCGCTCTGCTGGAGGGTGGGAAATGTTGGAGGACGTTGAGATACTTTCACTGACTAACTTTTAACGGCATGTTGCATGGTCAGGAGCTGCTGACGGGTAGAAAATGGGGTAGAAAATGAGGGCTCTCTGGCTTCGAGAAAATGATGGCTCTCTGGCTTCGACACGGAGACTAGCTCTTGTTTCCACAGTCGCAGTGATCCACATCAATAATGGATAAAAATTTTACTAGCTCATGCTGCCTCATGGTGTAATACGTCAAAATGGTTCAAAAATGGCTCTGAGCACTATGGGACTTAACTTCTGAGGTAATCAGTCCCCTCGACCTTAGAACTAATTAAACCTAACTAAGCTAAGGACATCACACACATCCTTGCCCGAGGCAAGATTCGAACTTGCGACCGTACTGGTCACGCGGTTCCAGATTGTGGCGCCTAGAAACGCTCGGCCACTCCGGCCGGCCAAAATGGTTCAAATGGTTCTAAGCACTATGGGACTTAACGTCTGAGGTCATCAGTCCCCTAGACTTAGAACTACTTAAACCTAACTAACCTAAGGACATCACACACATCCATGCCCGAGGCAGGATTCGAACCCGCGACCGTAGTAGCAGCGCGGTTCCGGATTGAAGTGCCTAGAACCTCTCAGCCACCACGGCCGGCTGTAATACGTCCAGCACCATCAGGTACGTAGTTCGCTCTGAACCATACACGGTATGGCCACAGTGTAGAAGAGACCGAAAGTATCCTTTATGAAATTTAGATATACTAGATCTATCTGTACCTCAGAACTTTCCATCGAGACACTTTAAAATATTTAAAACTTTCAGTGTTCTTATTTTAAGTTCCCGCACATTTGGTAGCCATTTGAACTTTCGATCTAATGTCAGATTAAAATGTAGAATGCTGCCTTGAAAACGTAGTTTTGGTTCATTAAAATGCGACGGATATTATTAAAATGAACACCCATTGTTTTACCAGTTGAAAAATGAAAACATGTCGTTTATACCCAATCCTCAAATTCTGAAGCGTCAGCTGTAGTGCAAGGGTTGTTTATGCTAGTAAGGAGCAACAAATCTCAAATCTTAAAATAGCCCACTGGAAGCTAAATTCCTTCACTGCAATTACAAACGACATTTATACTCACGAAAGCAAAGATAAGCGAGAGAACTATTGCACAATCATCTTAACGGCCCATACATTCCAGTAGTATATATATACACTCCTGGAAATTGAAATAAGAACACCGTGAATTCATTGTCCCAGGAAGGGGAAACTTTATTGACACATTCCTGGGGTCAGATACATCACATGATCACACTGACAGAACCACAGGCACATAGACACAGGCAACAGAGCATGCACAATGTCGGCACTAGTACAGTGTATATCCACCTTTCGCAGCAATGCAGGCTGCTATTCTCCCATGAAGACGATCGTAGAGATGCTGGATGTAGTCCTGTGGAACGGCTTGCCATGCCATTTCCACCTGGCGCCTCAGTTGGACCAGCGTTCGTGCTGGACGTGCAGACCGCGTGAGACGACGCTTCATCCAGTCCCAAACATGTTCAATGGGGGACAGATCCGGAGATCTTGCTGGCCAGGGTAGTTGACTTACACCTTCTAGAGCACGTTGGGTGGCACGGGATACATGCGGACGTGCATTGTCCTGTTGGAACAGCAAGTTCCCTTGCCGGTCTATGAATGGTAGAACGATGGGTTCGATGACGGTTTGGATGTACCGTGCACTATTCAGTGTCCCCTCGACGATCACCAGTGGTGTACGGCCAGTGTAGGAGATCGCTCCCCACACCATGATGCCGGGTGTTGGCCCTGTGTGCCTCGGTCGTATGCAGTCCTGATTGTGGCGCTCACCTGCACGGCGCCAAACACGCATACGACCATCATTGGCACAAAGGCAGAAGCGAGTCTCATCGCTGAAGACGACACGTCTCCATTCGTCCCTCCATTCACGCCTGTCGCGACACCACTGGAGGCGGGCGGCACGATGTTGGGGCGTGAGCGGAAGACGGCCTAACGGTGTGCGGGACCGTAGCCCAGCTTCATGGAGACGGTTGCGAATGGTCCTCGCCGATACCCCAGCAGCAACAGTGTCCCTAATTTGCTGGGAAGTGGCGGTGCGGTCCCCTACGGCAGTCGGCACTGCGTAGGATCCTACGGTCTTGGCGTGCATCCGTGCGTCGCTGCGGTCCGGTCCCAGGTCGACGGGCACGTGCACCTTCCGCCGACCACTTGCGACAACATCGATGTACTGTGGAGACCTCACGCCCCACGTGTTGAGCAATTCGGCGGTACGTCCACCCGGCCTCCCGCATGCCCACTATACGCCCTCGCTCAAAGTCCGTCAACTGCACATACGGTTCACGTCCACGCTGTCGCGGCATGCTACCAGTGTTAAAGACTGCGATGGAGCTCCGTATGCCACGGCAAACTGGCTGACACTGACGGCGGCGGTGCACAAATGCTGCGCAGCTAGCGCCATTCGACAGCCAACACCGCGGTTCCTGGTGTGTCCGCTGTGCCGTGCGTGTGATCATTGCTTGTACAGCCCTCTCACAGTGTCCGGAGCAAGTATGGTGGGTCTGACACACCGGTGTCAATGTGTTCTGTTTTCCATTTCCAGGAGTGTATATATATATAGGGTGTTACAAAAAGGTACGGCCGAACTTTCAGGAAACATTCCTCACACACAAATAAAGAAAAGATGTTATGTGAACATGTGTCCGGAAACGCTTAATTTCCATGTTAGAGCTCATTTTAGTTTCGTCAGTATGTACTGTACTTCCTCGATTCACCGCCAGTTGGCCCAATTGCAGGAAGGTAATGTTGACTTCGGTGCTTGTGTTGACATGCGACTCATTGCTCTACAGTACTAGCATCAAGCTCATCAGTACGTAGCATCAACGGGTTAGTGTTCATCACGAACGTGGTTTTGCAGTCAGTGCAATGTTTACAAATGCGGAGTTGGCAGATGCCCATTTGATGTATGGATTAGCACGGGGCAATAGCCGTGGCGCGGCACGTTTGTATCGAGACAGATTTCCAGAAGGAAGGTGTCCCGACACGAAGACGTTCGAAGCAATTGATCGGCGTCTTAGGGAGCACGGAATATTCCAGCCTATGACTCGCGACTGGGGAAGACCTAGAACGACGAGGACACCTGCAATGGACGAGGCAATTCTGCGTGCAGTTGACGATAACCCTAATGTCAGCGTCATAGAAGTTGCTGCTGTACAAGGTGACGTTGACCACGTCACTGTATGGAGAGTGCTATGGGAAAACCAGTTGTTTCCGTACCATGTACAGCGTGTGCAGGCACTATCAGCAGCTGATTGGCCTCCACGGGTACACTTCTGCGAATGGTTCATCCGACAATGTGTCAATCCTCGTCTCAGTGCAAATATTCTCTTTACGGAGGAGGTTTCATTCCAACGTGATAAAATTGTAAATTTTCACAATCAACCTGTGTGGACTGACAAGAATCTTCACGCAATTGTGGAATCACGTCATCAACACAGATTTTCTGTGAACGTTTGGGCAGGCATTGTTGGTGATGTCTTGATTGGGCCCCAAGTTCTTCCACCTACGTTCAATGGAGCACGTTATCATGATTTCATACGGTATACTCTACCTGTGCTGCTAGAACATGTGCCTTTACAAGTACGACACAACATGTGGTTCATGCACGATGAAGGTCCTGCACATTTCAGTCGAAGTGTTCGTACGCTTCTGAACAACAGATTCGGTGACCGATGGATTGGTAGAGGCGGACCAATTCCACGGCCTCCACGCTCTCCTGACCTCAACCCTCTTGACTTTCATTTATGGGGCATTTGAAAGCTCTTGTCTACGAAACCCCGGTACCAAATGTAGAGACTCTTCGTGCTCGTATTGTGGACGGCTGTGATACAATACGCCATTCTCCAGGGCTGCATCAGCGCAACAGGGATTCCATGCGACGGAGGGTGGATGCATGTATACTCGCTAACGGAGGACATTTTGAACATTTCCTGTAACAAAGTGTTTGAAGTCACGCTGGCAAGTTCTGTTGCTGTGTGTTTCCATTCCATGATTAATGTGATTTGAAGAGAAGTAATAAAATGAGATCTAACATGGAAAGTAAGTAACATATTTTCTTTCTTTGTGTGTGAGGAATGTTTCCTGAAAGTTTGGCCGTATCTTTTTGTAACACGAAGAAGAAGGTTAATTAGATGAATGACGAACACTAACTTCACTTAGCGGAGATTTATTCGGCACTTGCACATACAAGAGCGCGGAACGGACTGCCTCCGCCCAGAAAGCATGCAGTATATTTACAGCTACAGAACATTCCAGTGCAATGATTCTTGACATGTGTGGATACTTGTAGAATGTACTCGAACCGAATACAGAAATTAAAATTGTACAGTCCAAATGAACTTTGAACTCCGACTCTCCATGTAACAGTTCACTATCATAGCCACTACACCACAGTGCTACTCAGCCTCTTATGCCACATTGCTCCATCCTTAAGGACAGCGTCTCGGTGTTACGTCGTCCTTGTCCGGGAACGAGTCATCGGTCCTGCATACTCCGACTCCCGATGACTGACGTTCGCCCTGGCGGTGATCTTCTTAGAACTTATTTTACCGCTACGCTCTTCGTCACCTTTCGGCTCGTTGCCTGTCTTCGAATTTACCCTGGGTTGCAGGATCCTTATAGGGCTTGATTCGAAGGACGTGGACCGTATTTCTGATCTCTCGTCGTCTTATGTCGGGGTCGAAATCTTCAACTTCATAAGTAACGTCAGACAACTGTCTTACAACCTTATAAGGTCCAAAGTAGCGCCTGAGGAGCTTCTCAGAGAGACCAACCTTCCGAACAGGAGTGAAGATCCAGACGAGGTCACCAGGTTGGTAGACAACAGGGCGGTGGCTCGCGTCACACCTTCGGCGATCGTTTTCTTGAGCCTGCAGCGTGCGGAGTCGAGCCAACTGCCGAGCTTCCTCACCTCTGGTTAACACCCAGCCCATGTAGTTGTCATCCACGTTATCAGGATGTAACGGAAACAGTGTCCATCGTCGTAGTCGCCTCACGCCCATGCACCAGAAAAAATGGCGTAAATCCTGTGGTGTCTTGTTTGGCGGTGTTGTAGCAAACGTCACGAAATGTAGCACCTCATCCCAGTTGCTCTGCTCAACATTGACTAACATTGATAGCACGTCGGCCAAGGTCTTATTGAAGCGTTTCGTAAGCCCGTTACTTTGCGGATGGTAGACGCTCGTCATGTGATGAGTAATGTTTATCTCTGTCACAAGATTCGATAATTAAGGACCTTGGGGCAACGTGTTTTAATACAATGTCTTCCTCGATGAATTTGGCTGCCTATAATGCCTCGGCTGTTTTCACAGCTTTTGTAATGGAATTGCGTGTCAGCTAATAAGTGCAAACAATAAGCCATCTATTGCCACTAGCAGAAGTTGGCAATCGACCGAGGAGGTCAACCCCAACACCCTGGAAAGGCGTTTCGGCTAGTGGAATTGGTATGAGTCGGCCAGGTGGTTTCTGAGGAACTGCCTTTCTCCTCTGGCACTCTCGACAGTGCGACACATAGTGACGGACACTCCTAAATAAACCTGACCAGAAAATTCTCTTGCGGATTCTATCGTATGTCTTAATAAATCCTAAATGTCCGGCCTCAGGTGTATCATGGAATTTCTGTAGAACATCTAAACGGATCAAAGTTTTTCTTGCAAAGTAATCCATTAACTACCTTAAATTGTCCTTTCACATCCTCTGATCGAATTAAGGCAAGCATAATTTGAGATATCTTGGCGTCCTTCTTCTGCTCAGCAGAGAGATTACTTAGCGCAGGGAGACGGTTACTACCTTTATCAAAGTCTTGATGGTCTTGCACACGGTTTCTTCAGAGACAGTAGGCATCTTGGTGTTTTCTTCCACTTTTGTACACTATGGTAATGTCATACTCTTAAAGACGTAGCGCCCAGCAGGCAAGTCATCCTGTTGGATCCTTAAGTCCTATCAACCAATAAAGTGAATGATGGTCTGTAACAACTATGATTGCCCTTCCATAGAGATACTGTCGAAATTTGCGCATGGACCAGATCACATCAAGACATTCTCTTTCTGTAGTTAAGTGCTTTCTCTCGGCTTTTGTAAGTGTCCTAGAAACATAGGCTATAACCTTCTCTTTTCCATCAAAAAATTTGCACCAGAACAGCACCGATCCTATACCCACTGGCATCTGTGTTTAGTTCTGCAGGTGCTCTCTTATCATACAGACCAAGTACAGGGTCAGTCGTCAGAGCTTTTCGCAGCACATCGAAAGAATCTTGTTCAGCACCACCCCAGATAAACTGAGCATCAGCTTTTAACTACTCTTGGAGTGGCCTGGCTTTGATACAAAAGTCTTTGATAAAACGACGGTAATAAAAACATAATCCGAGGAAGCTTCTCACATCTCTGATACTTTTAGGAATAGGAAATTTCGTTACAGGTATCTTCTTTTCTGTGCCTGGCCGCACAACTTTGTTTGACACAAGGTGCCCAAGTATTTTGATTTCTTTTGCTCCAAATAGACACTTTTTTTGATTAAGTTTCAGTCCGCTTGTTGGAGACACTTAAGAACGGCCCTCGGTGTTCATCAAATGTCTTTGAGAATACTATAATGTCATCTAAATAACCAAGACACACCGTCCACTTCAGGTACCTTAGAAGATTATCCATCACCCGTTCAAAAGTTGCTTGTGAATTACGCAAACAAAACGACATTACCTTACACTCATACAGGCCCTGAGAGGTGCTGAATGCACTTTTCTCACGGTCAGCCTTATCTACCGAGTACATGTCCAAGACTGAGAAGAACTGAGCCCCCTTCAGATAATCTAGTGTATCGTCAATTCGTGGAAGAGGGTGTAAGACGTCGTGGTCTTCTTCATTGCTTACATATTCCGCCCTCACAATCATATTCCGCACATCAAGACGCTTCATTCGAACCCAAACTCGATAAGATAAAGTCAATGTTGTATGAATTCATGTAAACGATATGCAAATAACTAATGAATCGCAAGTGCGCGCCTTGGTTGAAATACTCGAGGGTGGTGTACACACATACATTCCAGACACGACGGTCACAGGAGCTTTTAGTTCGAGAGAGGCAACCGCACGCCAGGAGGCCAGGCCCAACCCATCTACGTCGGGCGGTGGCCGCCCATGGAGCGGACAGCGTTCGCCCGAGGGAAAGGAGGAACGACTACATTGTGTGGGAGCGGCCAGCCTACGCATTCTTTACACATAGCACGCAGTTTCAGAGATTTTCACAGGGAGACAGCAAACGCCAAACGCCAATGCTACAGGTTTCCAGATTGGTCGCCTTAAACGAAACGTCATTCTCCCGTTTTAGAAGAGCAATGCTGATTGGCAGACGATATTTCTGACGCCTTGAGCTGAAGGAGTAATGGAAGAGACCGAAAGATATACCCCTTCACGACTGGCGTGGAGAGTCGCCGTTCCGTAGTCGCTCTTGGAGCGAGGAACAAGTCTCTCCTCAGTAATTCACTGGGAGAGCACCTCTGTCGAGAGCGAATCGAAGTGCGACTCTCTATATTGAGTCCTTGCGATTAAGCGTTGTTCACTGTGTTGGCCGACACACTTATTGTGTGGTGTAAACGGACAGAGTTATAGTTAAACGCCTGCAAGAGAATTTTTGAGTGGCATCGCGGTGGACTAGTTATCTGACCGGTGAACCACGCCAATAGTTAGACTAGGAGCGAATAGGAGTCCTTGACTTCATCAAGGCGTAGGGAGAGTTTGATTGGCGAAGGTCAATCCAGATAGAACGAAAGTTATCTTATTTGTCAGCAGCGAGCGGCGCAGACAGCAGTCATCACAGCTTACGGTATGTGCGCTACAGCTATTGCGAGCCCCATATTTCCTCCACAACAGTACACTTCACTGCATTTCACACGCGACAGCCTCGACCGTACCTAGCAACATTGTAAAGGATAATTATTCAAGTTGAGTAGGCGCGCCTCTCAGCCATTCTGCCAAGTCAACAACAATCTTAAACTTTGCATAGAAATTTCATTAGCGAATCCTATTCTTGAGAGGTAATTTCACGTTCCGAAAAGAACCAGGATATAACTTGTTCAATTCATAACTAAAAGTTACATTGTGATTTCTCAGAACTTTTGCAAAATAAATAATAACTTTCGTTAGTTTCATGTTTTTCTTACACTAACTAGCACTACACCAGTATCCAAGTATCCCACTAGTTACGTAAGAAATTTTGTGGATTTTTGTTCCATTCCCTTACAGCGGACGACTCCAGAAGATATTTATTGCTGAAAGTTTTTCAGGCATTTCTCTTTAGAACGTTAAGAGCGTCTGTCTGACTTCTGTAGTAGTGTGGGGGTGGAAATTGCATCTTGCAGGAGCCACAGGGTAAGGGGTACATCTCAGATTACTCCGTTGCACAGAATAACAGAATCTCAGATCAACCCCACGCTCACAAACGATATTTTGAGTTATCTTATTAAGCTTCCTGTAATCAACACAAAAGGGCCCACCGCCATCCTTCTTCCTGACGAGGACCACTGGTGACGACCATGGGCTCTGCGAAGGCTGAATAATGTCATTCTTCATCACTTTCTCTATCTCGTCGCGAATTAGTCGACGTTCAATTGCTGACACACGGTATGCACTCTGGCTTATTGGTTGATGGTCTCCAGTGCTAATCCGGTGCTTCACCGTCGATTTGTCTAATTTGCTCTTCACCTGTGGATTGAAGTATTCAGAGAACTCTTGAAGAATGGCAAGTAGCTTCTTCTGTTGTTCCTTAGTGAGATCTGGTAATAGTCGAGCTAGAAGATCTTGTCTCGTAGTGGTAGCGCTAATTTCGCTCACAGGCTCGACATGGAAGGTTTCTATGACGCTCAGCTGCTCTGCAATTAACTGCTCAGCGCTTGCCACGCACATGCGTCTTGGAGGGATCTGCGGTTCTCGGTGACAGTTAACTATACACAATTCACCGAATCTGTTCTTAAACGAGACGACAGAGTCTGGGAAGACAAAGTTATTCTTCAGTGGTATGCTTCTCTTACATTCCACTACAAGATCCATGGGTTTATGCATGGCGTGACACGTGACAGTTACCTTTCTAGCGCTGACTGCAGGAATGATCCCTTCATCCAGCACACATAGTCTCCACACACCCGGATGCGCATCTTTCTGTCCACAGTATCTCATCTCGTCTAGCATAATCTTCGAGGGACCACAATCTATAATTGCCTGAGAAGCTTTCATAAAGTCCCATCCGAGAATGGCGTCATGACTATACTCATGTATGACTATGAATTCTGATGGCTGTGTATGGCCACTTATACCCACACCAGTGGTACATCTTCCTGCAGGTTTTACATATTTCCCATGAGCCACCTTCAGCAGACATGGTTTGTTGTCGACGAAAACAGTTTTCTGCAACTGGTGGCAGTACTTCTCCGAAATGAATCAATATGATGCCCCAGAGTCCACAAGAGCTTGAGCTGGTCGGCCATCCATGAGAGTATCGACGTAGTTTCCTATCATTTTTTGTAGTGATCGACGGCGGAGGATTTTTCTCTTTGGCGGCCTCACCTCCAAGGAAGGGAGTTTCTAAACGGCGATTGAGACTTTGATCGGCGTGTTGGGGAGCGTCCTCTCCAGCGTCTAGCTTGCGGATATGGTGACCTACGTCGTCCTGCAGCCACATCTTCTTGTTCATCTTCGTCGTCCCGGAGTTGGCGTCGGCTAAGATCGGTCTGCTGTCTTCTGGCGCGGGCGTCATCAAATATCCGCCACCTTACTCGACAATAGCACACCACATGTCACAGTCGTCCGCAGTGGAAACATACTGGTTGGTTATCCTGGGTCTTCCAGACGTCAGTCACCCTTGGTGCCCAAACAGGTTCCTCATGCGGCATTGTAGGAACGTAACTCCTCATGGGTCTCGACTTTTTCACCGTTTTAAAGGGAAATGAAGGACGAGACATTGGGTTCAACGCCTGTTCCACTTCCTCCCTTATGACATGACCTCTTGAAGCGTCTCGTTTTTTTTTTTTTTTTTGCTCGCCGTGCAATCCAAGTACCTTCTGAACTTCCTCTCTCACTATCTGACGAAGAACACTTGTGAAATCAGTTGCTTCCTCCGTCACAGACATCGATACGACGTTTGAAAGCCGTTCAAACTCCTTGCGTGTAATTCTTTTTTGCTGCGTTGTCTCAATATACTGACACCATTTTATGAAGTCGTCTGCTGTCGAAACCTCCTTTAGGAGTAGGGCTTGATACATGTCCTCAGCAACACCCTTCATGAGATGTGCAAGCTTATCTTCCTCTTTCATTCTAGGATTGACTATTTTGCACAGCTCCTAGACGTCTTGAATGTAGGATGCTGTAGTTTCTCCTGGACGCTGTGCCCTGCACTTTATCTTCAACCTTGCGCTTCTGTCGTTGTGTGTCACCGAAATACTTGCGCAGTTCCGCCTGGAATACTTCAAAAAAATGGTTCAAATGACTCTGAGCACTATGGGACTTAACATCTGTGGTCATCAGTCCCCTAGAACTTAGAACTACTTAAACCTAACTAACCTAAGGACATCACACACATCCATGCCCGAGGCAGGATTCGAACTTGCGACCGTGGTGGTCACGCGGTTCCAGACTGAAGCGCCTAGAACCGCACGGCCACACCGGCCGGCTGGAATACTTCCCAGCTTGTGGACTTCTCCTCGCTGTTCTCGTACCATTGCTTGGAAGTGCCCTCCAAGAAGAAAAATACGTCAGCCAAACACTCGGTGTCATCCCATTTGTTAAATTTGGCTATACGCTCATACACCTTCAGCCACTTGTTTGAATCTTAGCGATCGTCAGCAGAGAACCCGGAAGGGTGTTTCATGTGGTGGTACACAGTTGTTCTCATCGTAACGTCCTATTCTTCTTCTGTCTCCGATAGATTGCGGTCTGTCGAATATGGCTCGAACTCGGCATTCTCGCTTCCCGAGCACGGGGTTCCATGTTCGATTCACGGCGGGGTCAGGGATTTTCACCTGCCTCGAGATGACTGGCTGTTTGCGTTGTCCTCATCATTTCATCATCATTCATGAAACTGGCGAGATTGGACTGATCAAAGGTTGGCAATTTGTACGGGCGCTGATAACCGCGCAGTGAGCGCCCCACAAACCAAACATCATCATCATCACCACCATCGGGTTTCTCGCCACGTAAACCGGTGCCTCTGTCGTGGCCTGATGGGAGCCACTGTATCGTCAATAATGTGTGTTATCACAAGTTCCCATACCCAGCGTATCCACCAGTATAATGTCACGTAGAAGTAGGTGTAATTAGATGAATGACGAACACTAACTTCACTTAACGAAGGTTTATTCAGCACTTGCACATACAAGAGCTCGGAGCGAAGTGCCTCTGGCCAAAAAACAACAGTATATATACAATTACAGAACATGTCCAGTACAATGATTCTTGCCATTTGTGGACACTTCTACAATGTACTCAAACCGAATATAGAAATTAAAATAGTACACGCCAGGTGAGGTTTGAACTCGGGACCATTCATGCAACTTTTTAGTATGATAACCCCTACACCGCGGTGCTACTAATCTTCTGCTGCGATAATGTACAGAATATTTGAAAAGAAAATGAAGGTGCTGTTAGATTATGATCAGTTTGGTTTTGGGGAAGTTACAGGCGCCGTAGATGCAGTTCTGAAGTTGCGCTTGATACTGGAAGCAAGACTGAAGGAAAATCAAGATACGCTCATAAGGTTTGTAGACCTGGAAAAAGAGTTCGACATTGTAAAGTGATGTAAACCATAGGGAAAGCCGGATAATATACAATATGTACAAGAACCAAGAGGGGACAACAAGAATGGAAGATCGAGAACGAAATGTTGGGATTAAAAAGGTTATAAGACGTGGATGTATTCTTGCACACCTGATGTTCAACCTATGCATCGAAGAGGTAATGAAAGAAATAATGGAAAGGTTCATGAGTGTAATTAAATTGGGGTGAAATGATATCAGTGATAATATTCAGTGATAACATTGTTATCCTCAATGAAAGCGAGGAATAATTGTAGGACATGCTGAATGAAATGAATTCTACTGAACACAACGTATGGACTTAGGAAAACCGAAGAAATAGGAAAGTACGAAGCAGTACAAGAATAGCGAGAGACTTAACATCAAAATTGGTGATCACGAAGTACACGAAGTTAAGGGATTCTGCTATGTTGGAAGCAAAATAACCCATGACAGACGAATCAAGGAAGTCGTAAAAAGGAACGTAGTAAAGGCGAAGAGGATATTCCTGGTCAAAAGAATCGGCTTTAGCATGAGGAAGTAATTTCTGAGAACGTATGTTTGGAGCACAGGTAATGAATTACGGAGAGCGGAAAATTGGAACAGAGTAGAAGTGAAACATACGAGATGTATTGCTACACAGGAAATTAAGTGGGCTGATAAGAAATAAGTGGAGGTTCTTCTTAGAACTCGCGGAGAAAGGATCAAGAAGAAGACAAGAAAAAGGGACAGGAAGATAGGACTTGTGTTAAGGCATCAGGGAATAACTTCCACAGCACTAGAGGATACATACTGTAGGGGAAGACAGAGACTGGAATATACACAAATAATTGTGGACATATGGTGCAAGAGCTACTGTGAGATGAAGAGGCAGAAAAAAAGAATTTGCCACGGACAGCATAGAACCAGTCAGAATGGTGTCTTCAGAAGAATCTCACGAATGGTTTGTGTTCGTTGGGACTTTGCTGTTTGTATTATTTTGATAACAACCTTTTATCGATAATATACGAGTTTGAAACCCAACCTAATTTCTGTAATTGTCTTACCGAACTGTTTCCCTTGGCGTTTTCTTTGACTCTGCAGAATATGAAACTCCGACTCCTTAAGTTTTACCTTCATTTTTAGTTCAACAGGCAGAGAAGATCAGATGTCCTCTTAGTTTCCTGAGAGCGCCCGTCGGAAACTGGCGCCTCAGTCTCCTCAACGACGAATTAAAAATTACCTACTCATCATCCCCAGCTGATACATTATTCAGGGGTAGCGGCCGTGGATTTGCATGTTTAACAGCGTGGGGCCGCTCAGCCCTCTTCGGCCAAAGAACGCCCGGTAAGAGCCCTGGCGAGGCCAAGCAGTCGATTTTCCGCATGATGACCATGTGTGAAGCTAGTGTAGGAAGTATGATAACGAAAACAGTTCGTTTTAAAATATACTTCTTTTGCAACAATACACTTATTTCAGTGAGTACGAAATTATTTCATCCCACTGCGAAAGTCAAGTTCTTCAATACATTGCGTTTTGCAATGGACCTCTTCATCGATTGCAGAAAATTTCTTCCGGAGAAACCGGAGGTAAGGAATGGTAAGGAACCAATTAGGACGGGATGAGAAGGAATAAATTAGTGCTAAATTAGGAAAGTGAGCCAGTGAGGAAAAATTCATATCCTAGAAGATGTTACAATGACTATCGATCTGTGGGCTGGTTCGTTGCCCCAGTGAAAGAACACTCATTTGTGTACCTGTATTAGTCGTTTTTTCAGAAATGTTCGGTTCAGTAAAGAAGTACAGTTTAGGCCTGTTGTGTCTCTACATTTCTTTTGAGTAACCGGACAAAAGTCACCGAATACTTATCTGTGACGCAGACAAAGTCATCTTCGCCTTCTTCGTATGACAATTACCACATAAAAAATAAATATGCCAGTAACAAAAATACACATGGAAACACCTACATGATTTGGCACTACCATTTTATGAAGATGTTAACGCCAAATTTCTGTTGTACATTTATATATAAAAGAGGAGCTTTTAACAACTGCTCAATCTTAGCTACGCGCAACATCGGATGCTGGTAATAGCAACCGTCTCCCTGTATTTTAATTAACCAGGTATTTTTATTTAACTGATTTCTTCAATTGTGTCTATACATATTGTTGAAGGTAGATATTAATTTATAGAGCTGTTTACCTTTACTGTGCTTTTAGATGAGAAGGTAATCTAGACTGTTTAGTTCATAAGTTTAAAATATAAATTACTTTTGTCTCACGACTGGGCTGTAGGCTTACGATTCGTCGCCTTCTTGGCTGTTTGTGTGTCAGTGTCACTGTTTACTAATTCAAACATCACCATATTTTACCTTTCCAGTGCAGAAAAATCTAATATTGTCACTGGAAATCGACTCATCATTATCTAATAATTAATTTAATCACATTACCAAAGAGGTACTTAGTTTTGAATCAAAATTCTTGTTCTATGGCATTCGAGAAGCGCCCATCTAACTTGTTCTGCAGCTAAGAAGCACTGTTTCAGTTTTGGTCTTCTGGTACCATGTTATGAACTTATTTTCTATATTTTCCTATGTGGCAACCTCAACTGATAGCAAGGGTCCGCTTTTATTTCTGCACTTCTATGAGCACGGTGGAACTCAGTAATCTTTAACAGTAGTACCTAATTACTTTAATCACATTACCAAAGAGGCAATTAGTTTGAGTCAAAATTCATGTGCTATATACAGGAGATCACATTCAATTTTGGTCTATGCAGCTATCTGAACATTCAAATAAAACTGTTCAGTACCGGTTCGAAACTTTCTTTCATAAGTCTTCCCCCGTCATTAAAATATAGGCCTACCACGCCAGTGCCTGTCTGTAGCGGAACGACCTAACTGAAACTGCATGGGAGCTTCGCTATCTCTCCACGTCTTGAATTGTCATCAACACCAATTTCTATTTCTGAACAAATTGTAGTTGGAATTTATGTATCTGAAGTATATTCAAAATATGAGAGATTACTTGCTCACATTTAGAAGTACGACAACTTCCTTATGACCTCGCGATGCTCGTAATGTCCACGTTTAACTAGTGAAGAGTGATAAATTAGGCCACGCTCAAATGCACCTGATGGAAATTGGTGTTATTTCCTGTATTCGCCTACTGGCGGAAATTCCCACGCAGTTACCATCGCCACAACAACTTCGATGCATAAAACCTGAATAAATTTTACAGGGTTACGAAGCTGTTCACTTGTTTAATGACTGTAGCCAGGAATAAAAGAAGTGAACACACTAAAGATAAAAACTGTGACCCATAAAGGTGCTGTGGGGAAAAACTGATAGAAGGGGCGCAGGCAATCAATCCTCGCGCGACACGGTAATGTGCAAACGCTCAGCTCAAGATGTGTATCGACCATATTCTGGCTGTTACTGTATAGTACCTACCGTGGCCACTCCAAAAGGTAAGGATAGTCCCCACCGATTAGTGCCAATGAACAATCTGTTTTTTGTTGTTATTTTTGCGTGAGCTGTATCTTTTTCATGCGAAACTGTATGGTCGCCGAGCACAGCAAAGAAATATTCATTAATAGAATGGGAAGCTGCATACTTGTCTCAGAGTTTTTGCAGCTACATGTAATGTCACGTACCTTCTTTGATAGTGCCCTAATGAGATGTGGTTTACTATGGTCTTCCACCAACATTATGATGGTCAGTGAGAAGTACAGTTTTTTTTTGTATTCGTGTTGTTTCTTGTGTATGTAAACGATAGTGTGAACCTATTGCCGGTACATACAATATTTAGCTTGAATGACACGAAATATGCTGTTGAACGGACGGATCATGGTGAACCGTGTCTACATATTCCTATGGAGATCACATTTCGTATTTACTCCACGGTAGTGAAAATCGATTATAACAATCCGTAAATATAAGCTGTTGCTTCACCTCACTTTACTCGTCCAGTACCCAAGTTGAACATTATTTCTACCATCCCAAATTGGATGTTGGGCATCAACGCGCTGACGTCCTCCAGCAATCGTAGTTAACATCCTATGCCACTCGACTGATTTCAACCAAATTTGGTACACATATACCTTAATGTCAGACAGTAAATGCTGTGGAGGTAAGAACCACGTACCTAACATAGTTAAGGAAATATGATGTCGTAAACAGCGAGATGAGTGAAAAATTGCCGCATCATGCATGACGTTTAAATGTATTATTTCTGTGCTACGATCTATATTTGCAAAAAATTTCGCAGACGGCATCCATATATGTCGCTAGATGCACTAACAAATATATCATGGTACCACAGATAGCTCAGGAGATATGACATCATAAATAATGAGATACGAGAAAAACTGCTACATAGTGCATGACTTTCAAATTTATCATTTATCTTCTGATAAGTCTGTTTGCAACAAAATTTTCAGACATTATCCACATATGTCGCTGAATGTACCTACAAAATTATATCATACTATGACACAAATATCAGGAGATATGACGTCATAAACACTGAGATACATGAACAACTGCCGCTTCATGCTTGACGTTTAAATTTATTACCCCTTTCTACTAAAACCATTCGTAAATATTTCACATATACCGCCTACAGAAATACATCATTGTAAAACACATATTTCAAGAGATATGACGTCATAAACACTGAGACGCGAGAAAAATTGGCGTATCAAGCATGAAGTTTTATACATTTATTCTTTACTACTAACAAGGGAACCTTCCCATCGCACCCCCCTCAGATTTAGTTATAAGTTGGTACAGGGACAGGCCTTGAAAAACTGAACACAGATCAATCGAGAAAACAGGACTACTCAGTTTGTATATTTTGCTTATTTTTTTATAGTTCCACACAACTTCTTCCGGTTTTCTCGATTGATCTGTGTTTAGTTTTTCAAGGCCAATCCACTGTGTCAATTTATAACTAAATCTGAGGGGGGTGCGATGGAGAGGTTCCCTTGTAAGACACTCGTACAGTCGAGTCAACTAAGAAAATGCCTGACACCTGTCAGCGCTTTCGACAGCGTTCAACGTCGACGCGGCAACGGCTAAAGTCGGAAACAGCAGCCGTCTGTAGAGCTGTGAAGAGGCCCTGCCACACAGACGTTTACAAGATCTCCGCTCTCAGAGTACAGACCCTTTTCGGGACCCTGTATCGTAATTTGGATTCTGTACTTATACATTTGTATAAAATATTCGAATGTGAAAGTGCAATGTCGGGAGAGAGAGAGAAAGAGAGAGAGAGAGAGAGAGAGAGAGAGAGAGAGAGGGGAAGTGTTAGGGGTATAGGTGCGGATACTGATAATTTCTACCTTAATGTGTTCCTACTTCAGTGTATTGGTTGTTTCTTTCTCCGCATCTATCTTCCCACAAACACATCACGCAAATTACTACCTGATTTTATACAGCGTGTACCGTCATAACTGCACTGTGAAGAGACAACGCAGGTCAGTATAGGCTGTCCATTTTGCGTCCACATGTCTACATTTCAATATATGACCAGCTGTCCAGGCAAAATATATGTTGATTGATTGCTTGAGCCGCACGTACTTGGAGCTACTAACTAACGTAAAAACATACTGCAAGTAACAGTTGAAATTACTAACCTGTAAATGACGTAAATACTGATGTAATTTTGTTTAGCACATTGCCCTCAGTCATCAAAAGAAGTGTGCTTCTAACAGCCTGTATACAGGACACATATGTTGATAGGACTCATTCTGAGGCATCAAGGCATCATCAATTAAGTATGGGAGGAGTGTTGAGGGTGAAAATCGTAAAGTTAGACCAAGAGATGAATACAGTAAGCGTGTTGAAATGGATGTGGGTTGCGTTCTCACGGAGATGAGGACACCTGCACAGGATACTGTAGTGTGGAGAGCTGCATCAAACCAGTCTCCGGAATGAGCACCTCGACAACAACATGTATATGAAGACAAAGACAGAAATTAATAAATGAATACGACTATGCTGAATATTTTATTATTGCCAGTTATTAAAAATTGTATCATTCATTGTCAGTGAAGCGCTTTTGACATAATATCAGCAGGAATTAGTATAGGATCGACAGCAAACCAACACCGACAACGACAATTCAGGTACACACACCGACGTCACAAGCTGGAGATGAAGAGACAGAGAAAGTATACGAGGATATTGAAAGGGTAATACAGTACGTAAAGGGAGATAAAAATCTAATAGTCATGGGGGACTGCAATGCAGTTGTAGGGAAACGAGTAGAAGAAACGGTTGCAGGAGAATACGGTCTTGGAGCATGGAATGAGAGAGGAGAAAGAGTAATTGAGTTGTGTGATAAATTTCAGTTAGTAATAGCGAATACTTCTTTCTAGAATCACAAGAGGAGGAGGTACACTTGGAAACGGCTGGGTGATACGGGAAGATTTCATCACGGTCAGACAGAGATTCTGAAATCAGATACTGGAGTGTAAGGCGTACGCAGGAGCAGATATAGACCACAATGTAGTAATGATTTAGAGTAGGCTGAAGTTTAAGATATCAGTCAGGCAGAATCAGCACGCAAAGATGTGGGATACGAAAGTACTAAGGAATGACGAGATACACTTGAGCCTGTCTAAGGCTATAGATACAGCAATAAGGAGTAACTCAGTACGCAGTACAGTTGAAAGGGAGTGGTCATCTCTAAAATGGGTAATCATAGAAGTTGGGAAGGAAAACATAGGTACAAAGAGGGTAACTGCGATGTAACCATGGGTAACAGAAGAAATACTTCAGTTAATCGATGAAAGAAGGAAGTACAAAAATGTTCCGGGAAAATCAGGAAGTTATGAAATAAATAGGAA
Organism: Schistocerca americana; assembly: GCF_021461395.2. Classification (NCBI taxonomy): domain Eukaryota; kingdom Metazoa; phylum Arthropoda; class Insecta; order Orthoptera; family Acrididae; genus Schistocerca; species Schistocerca americana. The sequence continues at coordinate 486,477,661 of NC_060124.1, read as the reverse complement.
GAGCAGGGAAGCTAAGACGAAACTGCTGCATGAAAAATGTGAAGAAATCGAAAAAGAAATCATTGTTGGAAGGACTGACTCAGCATATAGGAAAGTCAAAACAACAATAGGTGAAATTAAAAGCAAGGGTGGTAACATTAAGATTGCAACGGGAATTCCACTGTTAAATGCAGAGGAGAGAGCGGGTCGGTGCGCTACGATTGCCTGATGTGATAGACGAAGAAACCGGGGTCGATTTAGAAGAGATAGGGGCTGCAGTATTAAAATCAGAATTTAGAAGAGTTTTGGAAGAGTTACGATAGAATAAAGCAGACGGGATGGATAGCATTCTATCAGAATTTCTGAAATCATTGTGAGAAATGGCACCAAAACGACTATTCAAGTTGATGCGTAGAATGTATGAGTCTAGCGACATACCATCTGACTTTCGGAAAAGTATCAACCGCACAATTCCGAAGACAGCAAGAGCTGACAAGTGCGAGCACAATCAGATTAACAGCTCATGCATCTAAGTTGCTTAAAAATATAATATACAGAAGAATGGAAAAGAAAATTGAGGATGTGTTAGATGACGTTCAGCTTTTGGAAACGTAAAGGGACGAGAGGGGCAATTCTGATGTTGCAGTTGATAATGGAGGCAAGACTACAGAAAAATCAAGACATGTTCATAGGATATGTCGACGTGGGAAACGCTTTCGGAAATGTGAAATGACTCAAGTTATTCGAAATTCTGAGAAAAAGAGGGGTAAGCTACAGCGAGAGACGGGTAATATACAATACGTACAAAAGCCAAGAGGGATTAATAAGAGTGTACAGCCAAGAACGAAGTGCTCGGATTAAAAAGGATGTAAGACAGGGCTGCAGTCTTTCGCCTCTACTGTTCAATTTGTACATCAAAGAAATAAAAGAATCGTTGAGGAGTGCGATTAAAATTCAAGCTGAAGAGATATCAATGATACTATTCGCTGATGACATTTCTTTCCTGAGTGAAAGTGAAGAAGAATTAAATGATGTGCTGAACGGAATGAACAGTCTAATGAGTACACAGTATGGTTTGAGAGTAAATCGGAGAAAGACGAAGGTAATGAGAATTAGTAGAAATGAGAACAGCGAGAAACTTAAAATCAGGATTGATGGTCACGAAGTCAATGAAGTTAAGGAATTCTGCTACCTAGGCAGTAAAATAACCAATGACGGACGGAGCAAGGAGGACATCAAAAGTAGACTCGCTATGGCAAAAAAGGCATTTCTGGCCAAGAGAAGTCTACTAATATCAAATACCGGCCTTAATTTGAGGAAGAAATTTCTGAGGATGTACGTCTGGAGTACAGCATTGTATGGTAGTGAAACATGGACTGTGGGAAAACCGGAACAGAAGAGAATCGAAGCATTTGAGATGTGGTGCTATAGACGAATGTTGAAAATTAGGTGGACTGATAAGGTAAGGGATGAGGAGGTTCTGCGCAAAATCGGAGAGGAAAGGAATATGCGGAAAACACTGACAAGGAGAAGGGACATGATGATACGACATCCGTTAAGACATCCGGGAATAACTTCCGTAGTACTAGAGGGAGCTGTAGAAGCCAAAAACTGTCGAGGAAGACAGATATTGGAATACATCCAGCAAATAATTGAGGACGTGAGTTTCAAGTGATCCTCTGAAATGAACAGGTAGGCGCAGGGAAGGAATACGTGGCGGGTCGCATCAAACCAGTCAGAAATTTGAAATTTATGGAAAATTTTTGACCTTAGTGGGATGATAGGTGTTCCCTGCGTGCTTGTACGGTTGCGAGACCTGGACCGCGAAAACCAGTGGCAATGACGCTTTCGAGATGTGGTGTTGGCGGAAGATGTTAAGCGTTCCATGGACAGAAAGAAAAACCATTGCTTCCGTTATAGAAGAAGTTGGCATCACATTATCATCGTTTGTCGGCCAAAGATGCTTCAGTTCCTTTGGCACATTCTGAGAAGAGAAGGAGATAATTTAGAAAAGACCATCCTACAAGGCAAAATCGAAAGCAGAAGATTACGAGGAAGACCGGTAAGTAGGTTGCTAGTTCAAGCGGAGAAGATTACCGGCCAACCTCTTCAGATTATATTAAGAAGACGTGAAAATCGCTGTGGATGGAGTACAGTTCAACAGCGAGTAAACCGACTGATGATGATAATGTCTCTTTGAAATAGAATTTACAGGCAATCTACTTGTATTATTCTGAAATTCTAATCTGAATGCCTGATTGCCTCGTGTAGTGCCCTACCGGCGGATAATTCTTTTCTGTGAAACATCTTGATTGCAATTTCAAAATGACATGCATCAGAAGCTTGTCGGTTAGTAGAGTACGTGAATCTAGTCAAACATTCCAGCGACGTGCAGTTTAGCGTTGTATATGAACCGCAAAGCGATATCGCGTTTTTCACTCGGCAGGTGGTGTCAGAGCCGTTAGAACGCCAGCCGAAGATGAAAAATGCAAATGTGATCCGCTAACGTGGAGATATTTCATGTAAATGACGATGGCGTTGTGTCTGAGAGTGAACTGATGTTTCTACTTTAATGGCGGACGTATAACACCAGCGGTAACCGATGCAGTCGTGTCAACGCAAACAACACGTTTTAAATGTTTGAACGCTGTGTGGGATTGTGTAATGCTGTGGAACAGTTTTACATAACATTCTTCCCTCTAGCTTACTACAAGAAAGTAAAACGTTGTTTTTCCCCACTAAAAAAACCGCGGACATGCTTAGTTAGTAACTGCTGTACACCTTAGCTGAAAATTCATGAGTAGCTCGCATCTTTTGTTTCTTAGCTTTCAGTAATGAGTAACAGTGTATTGCAGTGACTTGTAAAACTCCAGAAAAGGAACACTCAGCACCATGTGACAGTTACTGTGTAATCTGAAAGTGTTCATCGGAGCTGAAAAGGTTTACGAAAGTAACAAAGAACTTTATTCAGATTTGCACATAATATAACACAGGAACAAATTTTCACAAGAAGATAATGATATCAATTATAATTCTACGATATACAGCAAGAAGTCAAGTAGGAAATGCGGTTTCCTCTGAGTGATTAACACATTAACTTGTATGTCACTAGGGGGTACCCCCATATATGACTAGTCACTGGAACTAAAATGCTCGACTTCTGTAGGATGACTGTTCAAATCTCTGTCCGGCCATCCAGATTTGATTTATTCGTGGTTTCCGCAACTCATGTCAGGTAAATGCTGGGATGATTTCTCTGAAGAAAGGATGGCTGATCTCTTTTCTCGCATCGACGACAGACCTTGTTCTCAGTCTGCAATGACCTCGTTGTGCACGTGGCTCTAAATCTGAATCTTCCTTCCGATACAATGGCGCACATATGGGTTCTCCATTCCGAGGCTGCACCATCGGGAAACAACGTGCTATAAATACTATATCGATGGATAGATATAGTGGAGATACTCTACGCTTGAAACTTCCTGCCAGATTAAAACTGTGTGATTGATTTTTGTCATTATGGGAATACTGAAGGGCAGTCTATTTTATTTGCTAAAAACCATTCAACGGCCAAGATCACACAAAAAATTTTTTTATTGAAGACAACCGCTTTCAACAGTCTTAGCTGTCATCTTTAGATCTTACACATTTTTTTGTAGTAAACCATGTTCATTTTACGCTGACCTCATGTACTAGATGTCAAGTGGATAAAATCCACCACATTATAAACGTTTGCCGTCGCTAAAATATTTCAGACCACACAGCATCTTTTATCAACTAAAACTGAGTGCCGGACATGTACTCGATCTTGGGACCTTTACCTTTCACAGGCAAGTCACGGAGCTACTGAGATATCCCACGACAAATCACAACCCTATCTCGCAGCTTTACTTCCGCCAGCACCTGATCTAGAACCTTCCGAACGTCACAGATGTTCTTCTGCGGCGGCAGTGAGAGCTGGTTGTGAATCGTGCATGGAAAGCTCAGTCAGTAGAGCACTTGATCGTGAAAGGCGAAGGTGCCGGGTTTGAGTCCAGATGGCTCACAGATTTGATTTTCCAGGAAGTTTCAAATCAGCGCGTACTGCCCCGCAGAGTAAAAATACGTTCTGGATACTCTGTACTTCTCCGATTCGCAACAAACGAAGGTCAATGTCGTCCGAAGAAGTCTCGTTGCATCAAGACAGCACATTTCTCCACACAGCAGGAGCAATACTACGCAGTGGATTGTTTCATATTCATCATATAACCCACGCTTAGTGCAGAGAGACTGTCACATTTTTTGTCTGTCGATGACACGCTTCACGGCCCCAAATTCACCACAACGTTATAGATCTGGCATCAGGGGCAACGCAGAACATCATTTCCAGCAGGGACATAGGATGCAACAGATGTGTGGAGAAATGAAACGTTCGTTTATACCCAGTGACTATTGTTTCAAAAGCTATAAGGAAATTATATAAATATAGCCCAAAAACAGGCTGAAGTTCCTGGACAAAGACTTGTAATCTCTGTCAACGAGTTCATTGTCATTCGTTGAACGTGACTGACAATCATCAAAGCTTGTTCTGGACAGAGATCGACACACGCATCTGGGGTACGACGAAGCTGTCCAGTTGACGTATGTAGAGCATACCGTCCCGGAAGTCATCTGCGAGTGGTGTAGTACATTTTTTTTTTTTTTTTACGCGTATGAAGGTTCTGTACCGAACATAATCATAACTACGAGACTGTGTCTACAGTTTCCTTGCCACCTTTGAGATCCCTCAGAATATCCTCCAGCGGTCGTCCTTTCGTCTCGGGCAGCGTTGAAAGCCCGATGACGGAACACGCGAGGCAGATAGCCGCGAAGAACCAGAAGGTGCCGTGGACGCCCATGGCCTCCGACATGAATGGGTAGAGCTTGGTCATGAGCGCCGCTGACCCCCAGATGGCGCTGAAAGCCAGGACGGACGCGACGCCTCTGACGCGAGGAGCGACGATCTCCGACAGCAGTATGTACGGCATCGGGCCCAGGCCGAACGCCATCATCAGCAGGTAGACGGAGAGGCACGTGACGGGCAGCCAGCCTATCAGCGAGACGTCTACGTCGGTCTCCGTCCTGAGGTAGAAGTACACGCCCAGCACCGTCACCGAGACCCCGACGCACACGTTGGAAAGTAGCAAGATGACGCGACGTCCCAATCGGTCCATGAGCGGCGCAGATGCAACACCACCAGCCACCTGCCGGGAACACACATATCGCATCCTCAAATAACAGAAGTGACAAAATTCGATGTTTATCGGTAAGAATCAAAGCAAAATGGCATACAGTCCAATACCTCTAGAGAACACTTTTCATAAAAAGGAAAGTGGAGTGTAACATTACTCTTCAGGACAATGACTAGACCATTTTCATTTAACTGAAGGGTGAGGGTTAAGAGGGTAGGTTGGGCGCGGAAGGTGGAGGGGGGGGGGGCAGACGGAGGGTGGTGGCAAATTGTGTCGTTTTTAGATTCACAATTCGTCTTCAAATTTTTGACTTGTGATACGCACAGTTCTGTGAATTTAATCGTTAAATCAGGAATTGAAGGGTGAAATGACTGTTGGAAACTGGAGAAGGGAAGTTTACTCCTTTCAGCTTTCGCATATCCTCACATTTAATCCAGTAAGAAATACATCAACGTAAGTGATATATGAAACATGTAGGCATTTCCAGGCTGGAAACATCCCTCAGGCTGTGGCTAAGCCATGTCTCCGCAGTATTCTTTCTTTCAGGAGTGCTAGTTCTGCAAGGTTCGCAGGAGAGCTTCTGTAAAGTTTGGATGGTAGGAGAAGAGGTACTGGCAGAAGTAAAGCTGTGAGTACCGGCCGTGAGTCGTGCTTCGGTAGCTCGGATGGTAGAGCACTTGCCCGCGAAAGGCAAAGGCCCCGAGTTCGAGTCTCGGCCGGGCACACAGTTTTAATCTGCCAGGAAGTTTCGTGTAGGTATTGTTGAAAAATTTGCTATTCAGATAGAGGCGCTGAACTTTTTAGATAAATAGGATGTAGTTAAAAATTAAGTAGACAGTAAAGAAACATAGCATGTTGGTTTTTCAGACAGACATTGTGTGACAAAGTAAGTTGCACATATCCTGGATGAACACTTCTGAAGAGCTAAATGGAGTTGTGAATTCCGCAGCCACTCCACACAGCAGCTATGCCAGGATTTTCTACTATAACAACACCACAGTAATCTAGATTTGTAAATGCTGAGGTCTGTAATTCTACAACCGTTCGAACATCTCTCTGAACTGCTCTCCGAACAGCTTCTTTATATTTCTGAAACGTTGGAGAGGTGGTAGCTTCCTCTTACACGCTGAAGCTGTGTGATCCGTCCAGTTTTAGGCTTTCGTCCACTACCGTTGTTACTATGGTCTTCAGTCCGAAGACTGATTTGATGCAGCTCTTCGCGCTAGTCAGTCCTGTTTAAGCATCTTCATCTCTTCATAACTACAGAACGTACATCCATCTGAACTGTTTACTGTCCCCCTTACAATTTTTACTCCCCATACTTCCCTTCATTACCCGACTGGAAATTCCTTTATTCCTGAAGATTTATTCCACCAACTAATCCACTTTTCTTGACAGGCTGTGCCATTTATTGCACTTCTCCTAGATTCGATTTCGTATCTACTCGTTAGTTATTCAAACTACACATCTATTTTTCAGTATTTTTCTGTATCATCACTTTTCAAAAGCTTCTATTCACTTAAGCCGGCCGTGGTGGTCGAGCGGTTCTAGGCTCTTCAGTCCAGAACCACGCGACTGCTACGGTCGCAGGTTCGAATCCTGCCTCGGGCATGGATGTGTGTGATGTTCTTAGGTTAGTTCGGTTAGTTCTAGGGGCCTGATGATCTCAGATGATAAGTCCCATAGTGCTCAGAGCGATTTGAACCATTTTCTATTGACTTCTTGTCTGAACTGCTTATCGTTTACGTTTCACTTCCATACAACGCTAATTCCAGACAAATACCCACAAAAAAGTTTCCTAACACTTATATTTATGTTACACGTTGAGAAAACAAACTCCTCTTTTTCAAAAACGCTTTGCTTGCTTATTACCTTTTTTGATTTTGGGCCACAATCATGTAATAATGTTTAAATGAAATTTCCGCAGTTTGAATGTACAACTTCTTTGTGTTATATTACTATCATGATTTCAACCTTAAGCCATTGTCAAGTACAACACTGATAAAGGTTTTGTGCAAGTGCATATAAAATGAGAAGGACTCTATTTTTATAAATATCCAATCATTATATTAATTGTGCATTTCGTACTTCATATTTCATGCATTATATCTCTTCCATAACATATTGGTTACAACACATGGTATTTTAATGACAGACTTTAGTAATATTCTGTACCATATATATGTATAACACACAGACGCAGTTTATATTAAGATTCGACAGATGGTTGTTCTCTGTCACCGTTATAATTGTTCTGCATTGCACTGGTGTATGGATGTTTCTCATTTAAACCAGTATATGATGTAGGGTAGTCATTTCGGCACGATGTCATACTTTCGTGCTGTAAGCATATTGTTTACACCTTGTATTCACAGATAACACATTCTTCCAAACATGTTCTTACAGATGTACTCACAGATAACACAGTTCTTCCGAAGATGTATGGATTATAGAACATAGACTTACAACCTACAATGTTCGTTATGTTCACCTCACATGTAACTAATGTACTGATGTTCATTCTGTGGCTCGATTGTTTTATGTCTGGAAACATACATTTCTGTGGTTTTGAACTAGAATATCAAGTTCAATAGGATCTTGACAATGACTTCGCTTAACAAAGTCTAATTATAGCCAATATGTAAGTAGTATTATTTCGATAATTTTTATTCTGATGTTGAGAGGGCGTACTGATGCTAAATTTTGGCCCTTCCCACATTCTGTGCATTTGTACAAACGTATTCAGCGTTGTACTTAAGAATGGGTTAAGCCTAAATCTTGATAGTAATATGAAATAAGGAAGTTGTATACTCAAATGGCGAAAATTTAATTAAAATAAGCTTTTCTTGCTGTTGCCAGTCTACATTTGACACCCTCCCCACTTCTGCCATCATCAGTTTGCTACACGAATAACAAAATTCATCTACTATTTTCAGTGTCTCATTTCTTAATCTAGTCCCTCCAGCATCACCCGATTTAATTCGATTACTTTTGATTACTCTAGTTTTACTTTTGGTCAGTTATAATCTCATTTCAAGACACTATTTATTCCTTAAAATGCTCTTCCAAGTCCTTTGGCGTGTCATGAGGGAACTGGAATGTCATTGCAAACCGCAAATGTCTCATTTATTCTCCCTGAACCTTAATTGTCCCTCTATATTTCCTGCTGTTTTGCTTTACGGTTTGTTCATTGTAGAGATTGAATTACATTGAGGCTAGACTACAATCCCGTCTCCCCGTTTCTCAACCACTGCTTTCGTCTCATGTCCTTCAACCCTTATAATTATAGTCTGGATTCTATAGAGGAGACCGGGACGGAATGAACTACCGGGGGAGAACGGTCTCTGAGGTCTAATTTCGTCTAGAGCCGCTACAGTACTCTCAGAGTGACAAGTGTTTATCAAACCAATGTCTGTTACGGTTTAGTAAGGTTAGAGCTGTTGTAACGCGCCAGTCGCTTAGTCTGCATACAAAAAATGAGCGACCTCGCTGTCTTGTTGTAACTTAAAAGACCATTTCCATTCAAGGTAAATCGGTCATAGTTTTTTCTTCACAATCAACGTTTAGTCCTCCTACATCAGCATGTTCTTATCTATCTTTGTGTACAATGCTGTTCTAAAAGAAGTGTTAACATTTGTTACCGTATATTGTCTCAACAGATTTGCGTTTGGGGACAGTGTGGTGTACTGGTATAGTCTGTTGTGCCCCGGTCGCCTTTTATTCTTCATTTGATGAATTCTACTGCATGTTGTGCCTTTCTCGTCGGTAGATGGTACGTCTTTATTTACGGAAATCGGAGAGATAAAATTGGCCCACGAGAAATATGCGTGCATCAGTAACTCCACTGGGTCAAGCTTCCCTAATTTTAGCCTGGGAAATGTTACTCCAATATCCAGAGCTACACCAGGAAAGAAACGAGTGACAAGAAAGAGAAGTAAAACTGTACCCTTACATCATCTCTCTACATCATTGCGCTACAAGAAGCGGTAAAAAAGTCCTGGGAGCTAAAGAAGCTAGAGTAGAGAAAGATTAGGCTGCTAGCTCGAGAAGAAGAAAGTGAAAGGAAAAGGAATAGGCTCTTCAGTTAAAGAAGAGGACGACGTAAGAAAAAGAAATTGATCCCATACAAAATGAAACATCCGAAGACGACGAAGATGCGGCACGTACATATTGCAGGAAATTATATTCCACTTCAGTTGACGGATGGTTCAAATGGTTCAAATGGCTCTAAGCACTATGAGACTTAACATCGGAGGTCATCAGTCCCCTAGAACTTAGAACTCCTTAAATCTAACTAACCTGAGGACATCACAGACATCCATGCCCGAGGCAGGATTCGAACCTGCGACCGTAGTAGTCGCGTGGTTCCAGACTCAAGCGCCTAGAACCGCTCGGTCACCGTGGCCGGCAGCTGACGGATGGATTGCATGTTAGAAGTGCAGGCAGTCTGCTCATAACTCATACACTGGTGTAGATGGTGAGGACGTCGAAGCCCAGCTTACATGTAAGAAGTAGCATCCAAGAAATTAAAAAAAAAGAAAAATAAAAGAAAAGAAAAGAAACGGGGTTCATTGCACCCTGTGTACTGGGGGGAATGGACTTAAAAACACTTTCTCAGTTTATTGCTGTAACAAACCAAGTATGTTAGTTTATGTTATTAACTTTTAGATAAAAGGTTCCTAATTTTTCTAAAAAAAAATTCATTATTGAGCCCTTTTGATCCAAGCGTTAGGAGGAATGTTCCTCTCGGTCTCCCCTACAAGCTGCGGATAACCTTTCGCTCCCTGTATTTTGTCCTTGGTACCTTCAGAATTTGAAAGCGTGTATTCCACAGTACATAGTCAAAAGGTTTCCCTAAATCTATAAATGCTATAAACGTAGATAAGTAGTAAGTATCAGTTTTGCCCCTTGTGTTTCAGGATTTATCCCGCAACAAGACTAATCTTCCCCGAGGTCGGCATCTAACAGTTTTTCCGTTCTTTTGTAAACGATTCGTCTCGGCGTTTGGCAAGCTTGACGTTAAACATGGTTCGGTAATATTCGCACCTGTCAGCAGCACCTGCGTCCTTCGGAATTGGGATTATTACATTCTTCTCGAAGTCTGAGGATATTTCGCCTGTCTCATATATCTAACTCGCGTACACGCCGGCATCGACCGCAGCAGGGTGGAACACGTACCTGTAGCAGACCTATGACGATGGCCGCGAGCTCTGGCGAGAGAGAACTGCCGGACTCCTGGAAGATGAAGACGGCGTAGTTGACAACGGCGAAGAGGCCGCCCATCTGCTGGTTGATGGCGACCACGATGACGAGCGAGATGCCGACCAGGCTGACGGCGGAGCACAGTCGGCCGCCCACCGCCGCCCCATGGGCTGCGCCGCCCCCGCCGCCGCCGCTGCTGCTATCCCTGCCCAGCGACGCCTCCAGCCGGGCCATCTCGAGCTCCAGCTGGTCCTCCGTTATCCCGCGGCGCAGCCAGCGGAGGGACTGCACAGTCGAATACGTTGTCTTTCATATCATCCGTGTTCAGCAAAATAGCCCTCGACTGACGGAGAAAGGGGGACATAAAAGCAGATTAGCACTGGCAAAAAGGGCACTTCTTTGTAGTGTTGTAAAATGCCTGGCCACTTATAAGTCGCGGCAAATTATCAAGATAAATGCCTGGACAAATGACTAAAATTCATAAATGACCAGGCGTTGACGCATTTTACAGATTAATTGATAAGCGGCGCTTATAAAAGAAATTAGGCTGATATTTTGTGGTGGAAAAGGTGTTTTGCAACACTGCTACTTCAGTGGCTGGTAACCAAGTTGAATCAGCTGTTTGAGATTTCGGGGAGAGTTATTAGGGAAATAAATTGGATTGTAAACATAACTTTTTACATCGCTAATGAGGTCACTCACTGGGTTAGTACGTAATAAAAAAAGAAAACGGCACTCAAGTACAAAAGAAATCTTTAAAATAAAGCATTATTTATGTTAAGTAGCTAGCCTTTAGGTACTATTTTTATTTATACTAAGCTACAGCAAAAAATTCAAAAGTTGTTCTCAACCGCTGTACCTAACGCAAGCACTTTTTTTTTCAAATTCTGAGGGCACTTGAATCACTTGTTGGTATTCTTCCCCGTTTTGTCGAAATGTGACTGTTCGTCTTCCGTAAATCAATATTTACAAGATACTCATTTCCAGTTTAAACTGAAAACGTTCCAAGCAAGTCATTTTTCCTTAACCTTCTTCCAACTGTTCAATAGCCTACTGTCTACAAAACTGTAAATAACACAAAGACAAGGTTGTGTTGCAGCTCACTCAGCCACATAGAGATGAATGACTCTCAGGCGGACAGACCAGTGCTGCCAGTTCCAGTTAACTAAATAACCCACAGAATTTCATGAAATACTTGAAATTACCAGCCCCTCACTCAATTTTCATCTAATACCTATTTCCAATAATAGCAATAACACAAATATTTACTTAGAATAGCTGGAATTAGAGTAAAAAAAAGGTTATCCCTAATGATTTTAGTTGGGAATGTGTTACCTAGCGGTTCCAATTCGACAATTCCAAGAATCGTGAATTCTCTAGGAATCGACTAGTATCGGAATGGAACGATTCCAGCATCTTGCACATCGATTCTTTGCTATCAAATCTTCTTTATGTTAGTTTCCTCGTCTTATCTTCGCAACAATACAGCCATACGAAAGTGGATAAAGAAAGGAGCAGAACAGAGAACTATAGTTTGTCTCAAATGTCACTACATCTGACAATATTTTTTTTTTTTTACTGAAAACAGTTTAACGTTTAAGGGTACATTTTTTTTATCAAGAAACACGTGTCAGCAGTTTAATACATGCGGTAATATTCTTTTATCAATAATCATTCTTCAATAATGTACAGATATTTGACAGTGATTACATTAGGAAAGATGACCTAAGGACAATGTTTTTTACACCGGATTATCACTACATAGCCGTTCAACGCGGTGTGTATGTATGTATGTATGTTTTGTGTGTGTGTGTGTGTGTGTGTGTGTGTGTGTGAGAGAGAGAGAGAGAGAGAGAGAGAGAGAGAGAGATCAAAAATGAAGAATGGAACTGGTAAAAAAGGACGTAATAAATGATAAGTAGCTCTCAGCAAACCGCGCGCAAAAAAAAGAAATGCTTCTCTCTTCTTTCCTTGCGTTCTTAGTAATAAAGGCGAGTGTAAACATTTACTAACCTTTAATATCGGGAGTATTATCCCATTTACCTACTTTAGTTGATAATTATACATTCTAGCACGAAAACTTTAAAAAATGCTTTTTTTTTATAATTGCCCAGATTTTGGGCATTTAAAACTGCTTTGCGCAAATTCCTGGGAAATGCCCTTTTACAAATGTCCAGCCCATGGGGAATTTTCCTGGCCCACGTCACCACTCCTAGACAAGAGAACTTTGTTAGTATCAAACACAGAACTTTATTTGAGGAAGGAATTTCTGAGATAGTACGTTTGGAGGTCAGCTTTGTATGGTAGTGAAACATGCACTACGGTAAAACCGGAACAGAATAGATTCGAAGCGTTTGAGATTTGGTACTACAGATGAATGTTGAAAATTAGATGGACTGATAAGGTAAGGAATGAGGAGGCTCTGCGCAAAGGAACATATGGAAATCACTGACAAGAAGAAGGGACAGAATGGTCGGACATCCGTTAAGTGGAATAACTTCCACTATACAAGATGGAGCTGTACGGGGTAAAAACTATAGAGGAAACAAAGGCTGGAGTACATCCAGCACATAATTGAGGACTTCGGTTGCAAGTGCTACTCTGAGATAAAGAGGTTGGCACTTGATATGAACTCGTTGTGGGCCACGTCAAACCAGACAGAAGACTGACGATTCGAAAAGAAAATGTTCATTATCTTTAAAAAATAATGGTGTTATATAAAGTAGGTGGCGAATAGCAAAAATATCACTTAGTTACTTAGTTGGTTTGTGTTATGTTCCAAGGATCATATTGCACGATAGATCGTAATGATGTGTAACAAGTCATTTACATTCACATTGCAAACTGAACTTAATTTTTTTTTTCGAAAAGAAAGAAGATGTACAAATAAAGAGTTAGTAAGTCCTACCCACCACCTTTCACACATTACAGTAACAGAAATTCTTCTGCGGAATAGGAGGAGTTGCAAGGCGACCGAGCGAGGTGGCGCGGTGTTTGGCACACTGGACTCGCATTCGGGAGGACGATGGTTCAAGCCAGCGTCCGGCCATCCTGATTTAGGTTTTCCGTGATTTCCCTAAATCGCCTCAGGCAAATGCCCGGATGGTTCCTTTTGAAAGGTCGCGGTCCACTTCCTTCCCCATCCGATGGGACCGACCAACTCGCTGTTTTGTCTCCTCCCCCAAATCAACCAACCAACCCGCTTGTCACTGCCAAGGAGAAACTTTATTAGTTTTTTTTTCAAATTTTACTTCTCTGTCTGTCAGAATTTTATATCACTGGGTAAGTGATCAGAAATATTTGTGGCAGCATTGTGCGATCCTTTTTGTTATAAAGACAGCTTTAATGTAGAATGACGAAAGTCAGTTTTTCTTCTGGTATTGTAATTATGTACATAATTGTTCCTTTTGAACTGTAGTGGATTATTTACAACAAATTCCATATCGGAGTATATGTACTTTGAGGCAGAAGTCAGAATGCCCAACTCCGTAAACAGATGTCTATCAAATGATCGTGGGTGAGCGCCACATATTCTTCTTACAACGCGTGTTTGCGAAGTAAAGGCTTTCTTTCTTTAAAATGAGTTATCCCAGAAAGTTATCCCATAAGACATTATTGGATGAAAGCAGGCAAAATACAACTTACTGATTTGTTTCTCTCAAAGATTTGCAGTGTCATCACACATGCAGGATGTCCCCCGGAGGAATGTTCATTATACTGGGAGATTTTGTAAAATGACGAAATAGTGCGACAGTTAATCGATCGACAATTCTTTATTATATACACTACTGCTTTCGATACATTTAAATTTACGTCATCTTGTGTGAACTGTAATAATGAAGATATTGCCTTAGAAGACAGTGGAAATGGATCCTCAAATATAAAATGTCAGGTAAGGACTACGTAGCTAAAATTCCTAAAATGAATTAACATAAATTAAAAGATAGAACAGGACGTTACTTACATCATTCGTATGGCACACGCATGCTACATTTATAGTATGTAACGAATATCCTTGCCTGAAACAAAAATAAAACAGCTAAATATCAACATCTAGCTTTCTAATCCACTCCAAAATCATTCCACGTGCCCTAATAGCATCGAAGGACACACTCCTCTGTTACACGTCCGATAAATTGTTTCAGTGCATCACGGTCACAACTCGGAGAATCCGTATACCCCATTTATAGAGCAAGTCGTAGTACCTTCCACATCCAAGGCGGGTGCTATTTAACTCCAACCACAGTTTCCTTTCATGTTCGTCGCCAGCAGTATCACTGTTATATTTCTCGAACCATTCCTGCTCTTGGTAATTTGACAGTTGTTGTTTCAGAGATCTCTTACTTTGCTGTTACTTGTAACCAGCTGTTCAGCGTACAGTAGTGGCGGGTGTCTCGAACGCAGCCTATTTCTTCGTACGACAGGGACGTCGTGATAAATGGGTAATTCCTTACTCTCTGGTATATTATGTGGTAATCTCAAAGCAAGGTTTCAATTCTGAGAATCTGTGGTGGATAGATATTGCTTAGCAGCGGAAGCCAGTATAAAGGAGTGATCTGATTGTACCAGTTACATTCGGGAGGACGACGATTCAATCCCGCGACCGGCCATCCTGATTTAGGTTTTCCGTGATTTCCCTAAATCGCTCCAGGCAAATGCCGGGATGGTTCCTTTGAAAGGACACGGCCGACTTCCTTCCCCATCCTTCCCTAATCCGGTGAGACCGATGACCTTGCTGTTTGGTCTCTTCCCTCAAACAATCCAATCCAATCACGTACCAGTTATCATGTGCATTGTGTTGTTGAACTGCACATCGATGTGGCTGATATTACAGCTATTGTCAGAAGCACATTACCCTGCTCTCGAAAAAACCAGTTCCAGAGCTAGCGTACGCAAAGTCTCCAGGTTGTGTCACACAGTCTGTGAATGATGTCGCGATTTTTTGTCTTGGCTGATGAGTTTTCCAGAAGTTTTTAGTACGATACAGTGCGGTCGAATGTGATACCAAAATACTTGGGGTACTTATTGTGACGGAGAATATTGCCATGAGATTGTACCTTGAGCTCATGTTAGCTTGTTTGTTGTTAAGGTGAAAAGTACACACCTCGCTCCTACTGGTACTAGGCTTGTGCGTCCATTTTTTGAAGTATGAGTTAAGGGCCGCTAAGTCCTGTGTTAATGTTCCCTTTGACTGACCAAGGTCTTTTGATTGACAAGCTATAGCGTTAGATACGAATAAAATCACTTAACCATCTGCGGTCATCCTCATCCCAGTGTTGTCATGGAACAAAAGGGGGACCTAGACAAACCCGAAAAAAAGGACATCATGACCGGACACCAAAAGCCATCAGAATCTTGAAATACGTAAACTGCAATAAAGAGGCGAAGAGAAATCTCATATTGCGTGGAATTACTTACATAAATTCCATAAAAACCGTTTCCTCAGTGCTGTCCGACCGGGAACACTAACAGCAAAACCATGTACTGTAATAGTAAATGCTAGCCTTCAGTACTGAGGCCGCACACGACCCATAGCGCAGGCGCGTTATGATACAGATAAGTTCAAATGTTCAAATGTGTGTGAAATCTTATGGGACTTAACTGCTAAGGTCATCAGTCCCGAAGCTTACACACTACTTAACCTAAATTATCCTAAGGACAAACACACACGCCAATGCCCGAGGGAGGACTCGAACCTCCGCCGGGACCAGCCGCACTACAGATAAGTGATTAGTGAACTGTTTAAACTTGAAAATCGGGAAGTAACAGCAGAAAGGAGACGGAACCATCACAACATTAGAAATATTACCTTTCACGCACACCTTAAGTTTCCAGAATAATGTCAGTGCATCCATTAATTGCATCTAGAGGATGAAAATGAAGACTTCTTAAGATTTCAACTTCTTCCAGGAAACTGAGTATCCGACCTTCCTCTGCACTGTGTAGAATAGTTAAGTTATCGCTAACCTGCCGCAGCTGATGCTGGATATCAATAAATCGCATTGTCAAAGCTGACCTAAAATTGGCCAAGACTTCGTGTTATTTAAATCTCATATGAAAATGCCGCCTGTTTTGTCAGTGTATCTGCTCTTACGCAACTGGCTTCTGTCACAATGAGTGCGATACACGCCAGGATAAACGTAAGGATCCTCTTTGAAAACGTAACGGTCCCTTAACGCAGTGCTCAATTTTTTTGGTATGAAAAATGTCGGAGCTATGTTGGCTGTCATCGGTTTCTGTCCAGTCCTGTGTGATACGTATCCATGATATGGAAACTTACAAAACCTTTTCTTTTTCTCTACTGGGTACAGAGTGATTCTCTTCCATGCTCCCTCGCGCTTCACTCGGTCTTTTTAATCCTGTATCTCAATCATAGACCCCCGATATCCGCTAGGCGCAGCAATATACTTGATTAGACCGAACTCGCTTTCATATGCCTTTGATGTCCGGTGAACATTACTTAACCTATGTAGGAGGGCCCGGAAGGCTCTAGTTTCACATTTAAAACGGTGTTTCGATGTTACATTCAGAACTAAATAATCCGTAGCCTCTTTTCTATGCATGTCAAACTTTACCTTGCCTTCAGTTGAGGTATGTGACAGGAACGATCATTCGGAGCAAAAGAGTCTAGTAAACATTTACTTTAGAACATCTTAAGAGCTATGAGCACTTCTTGATCTTCGATACCGTGAAACAAAACTCTACTGCTGCAAGCTCTTCGCTTTCCTTATTTTTGGAGAAGGTAGAGGTGAGCAAAGCAAGAAAAAATGTGCAGTAAACACGGACTCTGATATGCATGCCTCATGAGCTGTGAGCACTTTTTTGAATAGAAGAAACGTGTTTCACGGCAGCGAAGATGAACAAGAGCTAAAAGCTTTTAAGGTATGCACTTTAGAGTTCATGTTAACTGAACTTTTTTCTTGGTACGGTCCATACTACCATATTCTCCGAATATGGAAAGCAAAGAGCTTGCAGTAGGAGAAATTTGTTTCGTACTATAGAAGACGAAGAACTGCTTATAGCTCGTAAGGTATGCATGCTCTCAAGGTATGCATATTTACTGAACTTTATTGCTTCGATTAAACGTTTCTGTCATATTCCTGAATATTGACCTTTCCTCTGGGTCACCCCGGATACACATCAAAATCTTTGAAAAAATCGGTTTTATACTGACACGAATTATCTGAAGAATGGTGCAAAATTGAGACGACTCACCTCAGGGAATATCAGTTTGGGTTCCGGCAGTAATTGAAGAGACGCTGACAGCTGCGAATCGCCTTCATACGTTCATGCTTGATGTGTTCCCTGACGGCGATGTAGTCTCTCAGCAGTATAATTGAAGATGTGCGCGGAACAACATGATGACCCTCAAATGTAAAAACTTAGAGATAAGTGTTGCCATCTGTTGCTGGAGACGGAAACTATCAAAACTGACATTAGTCTCACCCCTAAATATCAATTAGGGGTGAGACCAATGCCAATTTTGATAGCTCCCGTACCCAGCAATAGATGGCAACACGTATCTCTAAGGCCTTACGTTTGAGGGTTAGCCCGTTTTTCCTCGCATGTCTTCAATTGTCCGCGTCTCTCAGCCGGGCCGTCCTACAGTGGTTTGAGGAGAATTATAGTGAACTCGCTTTGATGTCTCGGCGATTAGTTTCGCCTCATGTAAGTTCTATGATACCCTTCCTTATGCGTCGCTATCGACCATCACAGCATACGCAGATCAGCGGCCCGTTATTTACGCGAATTGCACGACCTGTGCGTAGACATCTAATGCCACATACCTCCACAAACTTATCAACAAATTATCGGATCCCTGATACGATGAATCAGTGATATATTTCGTAGCAACGACGGACAAACAACTTATTAAGCAGATGGTCATAATTTTTGGCTCATCATTGTTTATATAAGATATTTGAAGGTAGGTCTCTGATAGATTATATAATAGTAAGACAGACATTCAGGAACCGGGTTTTAAATTGTAAGACATTAACAGGGGCAGATGTGGACTCTGACCACAATCTATTGGTTATGAACTGTAGATTAAAACTGAAGAAACTGCAAAAAGATGGGGAATTTAAGGAGATGGGACCTGAATAATCTGACTAAAGCAGAGGTTGTACAGAGTTTCAGAAAGAGAATAAGGGAACAGTTGACAGGAATGAGGGAAATAAATACAGTAGAAGAAGAATGGGTAGCTTTGAGGGATGAAATAGTGAAGGCAGCAGAGGATCAAGTAGGCAAAAAGAGGAGGGCTAGTAGAAATCCTTGGGTAAGAGAAGAAATATTGAATTTAATTGATGAAAGGAGAAAATATAAAAATGCAGTAAATGAAGCAGGCAAAAAGGAATACAAACGTCTCAAAAATGAGATCGACAGGAAGTGCAAAATGGCTAAGCAGGTATGGCTAGAGGACAAATGTAAGGATGTAGAGGCTTATCTCACTAGGGGTAAGATAGATACTGACTACAGGAAAATTAAAGAGACCTTTGGAGAAAGGAGAACGACTTGTATGAATATCAAGAGCTCAGATGGAAACCCAGTTCTATGCAAAGAAGGGAAAGCAGAAAGGTGGAAGGAGTATTTAGAGCGTCTATACACGGGCGTTGAGCCGGCCGGTATGGCCGAGCGGTTCTAGGCGCTTAAGTCTGGAACCGCGCGACCGCTACGGTCGCAGGTTCGAATCCTGCCTCGGGCATGGATGTGTGTGATGTCCTTGGGTTAGTTAGGTTTAAGTAGTACTAAGTTCTAGGGGACTGATGACCTCAGATGTTAAGTCCCATAGTGCTCAGAGCCATATGAACCAAGGGCGATGTTCTTGAGGACAATGTTATAGAAATGGAAGAGAATGTAGATGAAGATGAAATAGGTGATATGATACTGCGTGAAGAGTTTGACAGAGCACTGAAAGACCTAAGTCGAAACAAGGCCCCGGGAGTAGACAACATTCCATTAGAACTACTGACAGCCTTGGGAGAGCCAGGCCTGACACAACTCTACCATCTAGTGAGCAAGTTGTATGAACACGCAAAATATCCTCAAACTTCAAGAAGAATATAATAATTTCAATCCCAAAGAAAGCAGGTGTTGACAGATGTGAAAATTACCGAACTATCAGTTTAATAAGCCACGGTTGCATAATACTAACGCGAATTCTTTACAGACAAATGGAGAAACTGGTAGAAGCGGACCTCGGGGAAGATCAGTTTGGACTCCGTAGAAATGTTGGAACACGTGAGGCAATACTGACCCTACGACTTATCTTAGAAAATAGATTAAGGAAAGGCAAACTTACGTTTCTAGCGTTTGTAGACTTAGAGAAAGCTTTTGACAACGTTGACTGGAATACTCTCTTTCAAATTCTGAAGGTGGCAGGGGTAAAATACAGGGAGCGAAAGGCTATTTACAATTTGTACAGAAACCAGATGGCAGTTATAAGAGTCGAGGGGCATGAAAGGGAAGCAGTGGTTGTGATGGGAGTGAGACAGGGTTGTAGCCTATTCCCGATGTTATTCAATCTGTATATTGAGCAAGCAGTAAAGGAAACAAAAGAAAAATTCGGAGTAGGAATTAAAGTCCATGGAGAAGAAATAAAGACTTTGAGGTTCGCCGATAACATTGTAATTCTGTCAGAGACAGCAAAGGACCTGGAAGAGTAGCTGAACGGAATGGACAGTGTCTTGAAAGGAGGATATAAGATGAACATCAACAAAAGCAAAACGAGGATAATGGAATGTAGTCGAATTAAATCAGGTGATGCTGAGGGAATTAGATTAGGAAATGAGACACTTAAAGTAGTAAAGGAGTTTTGCTATTTGGGGAGCAAAATAACTGATGATGGTCGAAGTAGAGTGGATATAAAATGTAGACAGGTTCAAATGGTTCTGAGCACTGTGGGACTTAGCATCTATGGTCATCAGTCCCTTAGAACTTAGAACTACTTAAACCTAACTAACCTAAGGACATCACACAACACCCAGTCATCACGAGGCAGAGAAAATCCCTGACCCCGCCGGGAATCGAAACCGGGACCCCGTGCTCGGGAAGCGAGAACGCTACCGCGAGACCACGAGCTGCGGACTGTAGATAGGTAATGGCAAGGAAAGCGTTTCTGAAGAAGAGAAATTTGTTAACATCGAGTATAGATTTAAGTGTCAGGAAGTCGTTTCTGAAAGTATTTGTATGGAGTGTAGCCTTGTATCGAAGTGAAACGTGGGCGATAAATAGTTTAAACAAGAAGAGAATAGAAGCTTTCGAAATGTGGTGCTACAGAGGAATGCTGAATATTAGATGGGTAGATCACATAACTAATGAGGAGGTATTGAATAGGATTGGGGAGAAGAGAAGTTTGTGGCACAACTTGACCAGAAGAAGGGATCGGTTGGTAGGACATGTTTTGAGGCATCAAGGGATCACTAGTTTAGTATTGGAGGGCAGCGTGGAGGGTAAAAATCGTAGAGGGAGACCAAGAGATGAATACACTAAACAGATTCAGAAGGATGTAGTTTGCAGTAGGTACTGGGAGATGAAGAAGCTAGCACAGGATTGAGTAGCATGGAGAGCTGCATCAAACCAGTCTCAGGACTGAAGACCACAACAACAACTCTTGAAGTCAGAACAGAGACTCATAATTTTGCTCTTTCTGCGTATAGGGCAAGACAAGTATATTTTCGAGGAATAGGTAAGGTGATTTGGTGAGAATGGCACGACTTCTCTTGTGCTGTAAGTTATGTCGTCCTTCCTCGGCGAATAAGCTTATCTGTTGCGTGACTGCTTCGCTATCTCCACAACAGAGCGCCTCGCAGTGCTGCCACAGATCTCACGTTAATTACACAGCCAGACATTAACCGCTTACGTCTGGCATGACGTCAGATGCGACGTTGCGAGAACAGGCACGTTCTTGACAAGTGCGTTGCTGTAATAATCAACAGTGCTGCTAAGGGATCCTATTCGACGTAGGCAGAACACAGTTTGTAGTCACTCGCACAGGGGATGACTGAAAGTCCGGTGGAACAAACAACAGGTGGTTCTTATGGTCGACAATGGCGGAGTTCACGAAGTCAACGGCTGGACAGAAGCTATGTCCAGAGCGTGACAAAACCTATCTTGAAAGTGCACAAAAAGTCCAGGGAGCGATCCGAATCGTAAAACGCAAACAAAGGCATCTTACTTTACTATCAGTGGCGAGGGGTATCATGATCACTGACCGATTCAAACTTTATTACAGGGGACTCTCTGCAATTTTCTTTATCTAAAAGAGAAGTCCAATGGAGGCTGTAACAAATTATTTATGAATCTATTCCAAGCTACAGAGACCAACAAGTGAGAACGAAATATGAGACAATACAATATAAATGTTTAGTTGAATGTTAAATCGAAATTCACTTCTTCATTGTGATTGAGTAATTAAGTGACAAAAAAATCGTTTTGAGATACACACTTTTTTATTTTCAGTAGCTACGACATCGTTAAAGTACACATATGAAATAACTTATAGGAACCAAGAGAAATCTAAATTTAATGTATGTTGACAGAGAATCAGACGTCATGTACGGCGTATTGCTCCAGACAACTGCGAGATACGTGGAGGAGGGCTTATAGACAGATCAATAACATTTGAGAAGCTTAATTAGCAGTACAGACAATGGTCATTTAAGGGTAGCATAAGATAGCGCATAAATCTCGTAAAATTGTGAGGAGGACAGGTAGTCACTTTCTGTTTATGCAATATTACGAGTACATAACAGGACTGAATGAACCGTTGTAAAGTATTTTGAAGGAAGTAGAGAGAACTGCATCCAAAGGTTTCAGAAGTCTGCTGACAAAAAACGAAGGTCAGTATCGAGCTTGTAGGATATTAATAGAGAATTATCATATGAGTTGAAACACACACACACACACAAACACACACACACACACACACACACACACACACACACACACACACACGTTCCAAACAACAGAATATGCCAGATTAATTGAAGAAGGCTGAAGTATTATCACTACATAAAAGAGTGCAAGAGCTCTCTATAGAAACTTGAAACGTCAGGGATTCGCACTAAATTGTTTCATAAGCGCACAAGCTCGCTGCTCGCCAGTATTCTGTTTCTTCCAAAGCATAACATTTCGAACAGGCTACACGGCATAGCTCGCTGCTGCATTTATTCTGTGTGTAGCCACGTGAGGCATGACTCAATGAGCTCAAGGACTTTGATCTATGACAGCCAACCAGATGCAGGATCTGCCACAAGAGGCAGAAAGTTTTGGAATCGTACGGACGTTGATCTCCCATATGATCATGCTGCAGCTCTGAGATCAATGCACTGAGATGACCAAACACATGGGGTACCTCCTAACAACGTGTCGGACCTACTGCCTGGCATAGAGCAGCAACTCATGTGGCATGGACTCCACATTTCGCTGGAAATACCCTGTAGAAGTACTGAGCCATGCTGGCTTTATAGCCGACCGTAGTTACGGAAGTGTTGCCGGTGCAGGATTTTGTGTACGAACTGACCACTCGATTATGACCCATAAGTATTCAATGGGATTCATGTCGGGCGATCTGGGTGGCCAAACCATCCGCTCGAATTTTCCAGAATGTCGTTGAAAGCAATGGCGAACAATCGTGGCCCAGTGAAATTGCCATCTACAAAGTTCCATCGTTGTCTGAGAACATGAAGTCCATGAATGGCTGAAAATGGTCTCCAAGTAGCAGAACACAACCGTTTCCAGTCAGTGATTGGTCCATTTGGGCCCAAGGGACCAATATATTCCATGTAAACCCAACCGCCACCAGCTTGCACAGTGCCCTGTTGGCAGCTTGGGTCCACGGTGTCGTGTGGTCTGCCCCAGATTCGAATCCGACCATTGCTAAGTGAAGTCGGGACTCATCTGACCAGCCCACGGTTTTCCAGTCAACGCCCAACCGATATGGTCACGAGACCAGGAAAGGCGCCGCAGGCGATGTCAGCTGTTAGCAAAGGCACTCGCGTCTGTCTTCTGCTGGCATAGCACATTTACACTCTAATGGATACGGTCGTCGTACTTCCTACATTACCTTCTGCGGTTATTTCGCGTGGTGTTGCTTATCTGTTAGCACCGACAGTTCAACACAAACGCCGCTGCTCTGTGTTATTGAGTGGAGGCCACTGCGTTGTCCATGGTAAGAGGTGATATCTCACATTTGGTACTGTCGGCACACTCTTCACATTGTGGATCTCGGAATATTGGATTCCTAAGTATTTCCGAAATGGAATGTCCCATGCGTCTAGCTCCAGTTACCGTCCCGGGTTCAAAAACTGTTAATTCCTGCCGTGCGGCCATGATCACGTCGGAAAGCCTTTCGCAGGAATCACCTGAGCACAAATGACAGATCGGTCAGTGTACTGCCATTTTGTACCTTGTGTGCGTGATATTACGGCCACCTGTATATGTGCATATCGTTATCCCATGAATTGTCACTTGGTGTATATACTGTTGGTTTAAAGAGATTTCCACGTGTGCATCACTTACTTTTCTTCTGCAGTGTACAGGGCTATTACAAATGATTGAAGCGATTTCATAAATTCACTGTAGCTCCATTCATTGACATATGGTCACGACACACTACAGATACGTAGAAAAACTCATAAAGTTTTGTTCGGCTGAAGCCGCACTTCAGGTTTCTGCCGCCAGAGCATTCGAGAGCGCAGTGAGACAAAATGGCGACAGGAGCCGAGAAAGCGTATGTCGTGCTTGAAATGCACTCACATCAGTCAGTCATAACAGTGCAACGACACTGCAGGACGAAGTTCAACAAAGATCCACCAACTGCTAACTCCATTCGGCGATGGTACGCGCAGTTTAAAGCTTCTGGATGCCTCTGTAAGGGGAAATCAACGGGTCGGCCTGCAGTGAGCGAAGAAACGGTTGAACACGTGCGGGCAAGTTTCACGCATAGTGATGTGGAAGATTTAGTGTTTAAACCTCCTCTACCAAGAAACGTGCCAGAACTGCGAGCTCGCATCAACAATGCTTTCGAACTCATTGATGGGGACATGCTGCGCCGAGTGTGGGAGGAACTTGATTATCGGCTTGATGTCTGCCGAATCACTGAAGGGGCACATATCGAACATTTGTGAATGCCTCATAAAACTTTTTGTGTTTTTGTATGTGTGTGCAAAGCATTGTAAAAATATCTCAAATAATAAAGTTATTGTAGAGCTGTGAAATCGCTTCAATCATTTGTAATAACCCTGTATTATTTACGATTATTGTTTCTTGCAGAGTAAATTCTCGCGCAAAGTGATTATTTAAATTGTAAGGGAACACTTTATTGCCTTGTGTTTGGGTCGGAAACGTGGATCCACGAGGATAAAGATATACAGTTGTGCTTCACATATCCCTCAGGACTTGGACAAAACACCACCTGTTACACGTCGTAAGGTAGCAACAGACACTGAACGCAGAAGAATTAAATCATTTATACCCTCTCCATGGCCATCAATCACAAAGATTGGGGCTGCAATCCTAAAGAAGTTTCTTAATACAGCGTCAACACTAACTCTGTCTCCACATTCTGTCAGGCAACAACGATGGGCAGCTGATGTGATCTACTTTAGGAACCTGCTGAGCGTCTACCGCCTGGACGTACTTCAGATTGGTCCAAGCAGAGATCACTGAACAGGTTAAGATCAGGAGCTGGTAAATCGAGGGGCAACCTTGTGAAATGGGGACTTTCCAAAGGAGCAACGCAATGTGAATGGAGAGTAGATAATGGATCACCTGCACAACTGTCCACGGTGCCCTGAGTCATGCAGTGATGATGAGCTGGTGAAGGCTGAAGGTGGTACAGTAGTTGTTGCTCAGTTCTGAGCTAAGATCATGTAGTTCATTATGTAAACTGAGTAAAATGTAAATTAATTAAATTGAGTTTTTGTGATATCCCTAAACATTGTAGAGTCAGGTGAACTAGAGATTTGTACGGCTTCTGACTCGGGTAAATAAATTTAACATATAGGTCTTTCGGCTAGTCCGATAAAGCATCAGAATGAAGGCATTTTGGCTGGCCATTTCGTGCTGCCATTTGCTGCTCTTTCTTACGGCGTTTCTGTAACTGCTGTCTTCTCGCAGGAGTTTAAGAACTTTATCTCCAACAATGTTAAAACACCGGCAATCATGAGAAAATTATTCACCCTTACGATCAGTGAAACCTGGTAGTCAAGGAAGGCAAGATTCGGTAACGATTGTGGACGGAGCCGTAATCAGTTACTATTGGTTCCTTTTGCAATTACACACATTTATTTTGAAACGATAATTCCAGACTCATCATTAAATCAAGATATCACACGTTATTAATGAAGAAATAAACAACTGTGTAATTAATAGTGCTTTCAGAGCGTTACGATTTACCAAATGAGCATAAATTACAGAAACAGCAAATAATGTTTTAAAAACAAGCCAGTGTGACCCCAATTAGAATTTTAAGGCAAGTAACCACAGTCACAGCTGAAGGCCTTTAACCCCAAGAACAGCAATTATTATAAATTTAACAAACATACTGTAAAACAGCAATGCAATAGCAAAGGTTAATTTTAAAAAGACAGGCAACTAATCACCAAACAGGAGAAACGAAATGATGATAACTCGGTAGCACAACCATTTAAATTTGCTGTAACACCAAGAATGGCAATTATATAAAAAATTTAAAAAACATACAGTAAAACAGGAAATACAATGGCAAAGGTTAATTTAAAAGGACAAGCAACTGATCACCAAGCAGGTGAGACAAAATGATGGTAAACTTGGTAGCACACTCATTTAAACCCGCTGTAACGCCAAGAATGGAAATTATATTAAAAATTTAGAAACGTACAATAAAACAGCAAATACAGTAATAAAACACAAGGGCCAGTCACAAACAGTGCACAAGGAATCGACCTCTGAGTAGGTCCGGCAAAAAACACTTTCACGAGCGATGAGATAGGCAGCTTAGAGTTGCATTTACTTCACAAGATGGTAACTCAGACTAGTTGCAGTCTAACGAATGACTAATGAGAATATTGTTGAGGCTACCTGACGTCCAATAAACCAAATGCAAAGACGTAAAAATACGCCAAAGCCGGAAGCAACGGACTGCACTATGCCCCCAGAATACTGTGCTTAGAGTGCCCTGAACGAGAAAGGAATCACTGCCACCACAGTAGAACAATCGCCAACCAACCCTCAATCAAGAAAGCTGTCAAAACTACACGCCTCACCGGACAGCAGCGGCAATACGAGGAAACGTACACTGCCGTTACATACACTAACCCCCAGAGCAGGTAACTGGGGCGTTAGCGGCCACGAAGGAGGAAAAATACCGCTGGTTGAACTTAACAAATAGTAAGAAACTGATCTCAATAAATAGTAATTAGAAGTCCAGGAAAGCTAATCACATCCACCTTCCCCAAGCACTCCACTCGCTGCTCTTCGCCTCGGCAACACTACGAATGGCAACACTAACGCAAGTCACTGGAGAACCGCAAGATTTCGCAATGGTGGAGGTTTCTCCACTTGAATCCAAATGCACTCAACTTAAAGCTTGCAGGATCCGGTTTACGACGAGGTCGTGCACCCTCGTGACCACAGGCCTTCGATCCGGCAGTCCATGCGTGCCACCAGCGGTCCTGGTGTTTCTCACTGTGCGGACCTGACTCCTCCTGAGTCCCCAACCGAACTGCCACTGAAACGTCCCGGAAGAAGAACCACGTCGCCCCAAGACATAGGGCCACAGTTACTACATATCGATAACCGCTGCTGCTGCCACTATGCAGTGCTTGACAAACCAAGTGGCGCCAGTCAACTCGAGAAGAAGACAAACAACTGCAACAATGTAACTTCCTGGCAGATCAAAACTGTGTGCCGGACCGAGACTCGAACTCGGGACCTTTCGCGGGCAAGTGCTCTACCAACTGAGCTACCCAAGCACGACTCACGCCCTGTCCTCACAGCTTTACTTCTGCCAGTACCTCGCCTCCTACCTTCCAACCTTTACAGAAGCTCTCCTGCAATCCTTGCAGAACTAGCACTCCTGAACGAAAGGATATTGCGGAGACATGGCTTAGCCACAGCCTGGGGGATGTTTCCAGATTGAGATTTTCACTCTGCAGCGGAGTGTGCGCTGATATGAAACTTCCTGGCAGATCAAAACTGTGTGCCGGACCGAGACTCGAACTGGTCCCGAGTTCGAGTCTTGGTCTGGCACACAGTTTTGATCTGCCAGGAAGTTTCATATCAGCGTACACTCCGCTGCAGAGTGAAAATCTCATTCTGGAACCACAACCATGTCAGCTAAACGATACGGTGTGGCCTCCAACAGAGGACAGAAACCTACCAACAGCACCAACGCTAGCTGCAGCGCTGCTCAATCAGCCTAGTTGGCTCTGAGCACCACTCATTTAGGATTACGGAAAGCCCAGTCCATTAACTTCAGGTGGAAAAAAGCCCCCTTCCTTCTGCAAGCAGGAACTAGTCAATGCGTCTGCTTTACCTAACAGCGACGGCACACACGGGTGGTCAGGAGATTATATGTTATAGATGGTTAGACATTTCTTCGCTGAGCTATCTCAAAAGAAAAAGAATTAGTTACGGCCGTGATCCCGGAGATCTATACATCAAGAAACATAGCTGTCCAGCATGAAGACATACAAGATGATTTACGTACCTTCTTGGCGTCTTCGTACTTCCGAGCACTCATTAACCAGAACGGAGTTTCTGGCATGAAGAAGTAGGTGACGACGTAGAGTGCCACTAGGAGGAGACAGACGTAGAGGACGACGTCGTAAGTGAGGTAAGCGCCTACGATGTAAGCGAAGAGGATGCCTGAGTTGCCGGCGAGCGCCAGGAAGCTGCCCAGCGCGCCGCGCACGTCGTCACTGGCGATCTCGCTCACGTAGATAGAGGGCAGCACCAGCGACCCGGCCGCGTTCGCCCCGGCCACCACCCTGAGACAAAGGCCGCTCGTCACGTAGTGCCGGTGGCCATTCTGGTCTACTTTTCAGCTGTTCATCGTGATAGTGAATGTTGGAAAACAGCATCCCTTTTTTCTAACCCCACACTTTGGACATCATTGGTGAGATGTGGCGTGGTCTGTATCAGTACGTCCAATGGCTTGAGATGATCTTTGTTTGGTGAGTAAGATGATTGTGACGCCACGGTCGGAACCGGTGGCAGACTCGTGAGGTCAAGGTCATAGCTTTAACGGTCTCAGGCAGATGAGACAAGGAAACGAGCGGCTGGAGCCAGTAGTCACATGGCTGCGTATGTTTTTGACAGGCTGGCTCTGTGACGGAGAGCGAGTATAGGGAAGTGTTTGCGCGTCTACATAGAGAGAGAGAGAGAGACGTTGTTAGTGCCTTAGTGAGGAGTGTGGGGTTCGCAGTCCTTATGAAGACAACTGGTTCCGCATTCCTGGAGAAGGCTTCAGGATAGCAAGGGGGTTCTCTTCTGCAAATCAGACGCACTAATTTCGAGTGTGGCGCCTTGGGAGGGGCTGCTGCTTTTCCTTGGATGGGGACGTGGCTGTGTATCGAACCGAACCCGATTTTGCTGAAGGTTGACAAACCTTAGAAATCCTCCCTAAATTTGGTGGACGCAGAGCAGAGTATTTTTTTAGTTTGGCGGGCACTAGGTGAGAAGTAGTGAACTTGGTCTGCAAATGTGAAACGGTTGCTCTCCACCATTCTGGTTTTCAGTATTTAGTAATTTTACGGTTTATGTTGGCATCGTATGTCGAAATTTAAAGGTCACACTCATGTCATTTAACGCAGCGTTGGTAACTGTCATCAGTTAGCTAGGGCCCGTGAAGTGAATTTGTGTTTAGCAGATGTTCTAACACTGTGTGGTAGGGACTGGTCGTCATTGGCAAGTTTGGATACTGGTAAATTGTTCGCCGTTAAGGTGAGTCAAAGGGTAAATTGTTCAAACCCAGGCTCTTTTTGTACTGACAGTTGTGTTTCCAGGATTGTGCCCACAGTTAAGCGGCATGTTAAACTATAGTGCCGTTATGGCAATTTTAAATGATAATTAATCTTGTGGTCCCTTCAGGGGTGCTAATTAATAGTAAATTTATTGTGGGTTTAGGATTAACATTTTAAAACCAAGGTGGAGATTATTTAGTGGATATGTTCATCGAATATTTCAGTGATTAAGGAGTTTACACGTGTTGCAGGAAACCTTGTCGTATTTTGTGAGTTTGCTGTTCAGTTGATGGTATGTGGAGGCCATTGTCACGCATGGGCGTAGCTAGTTGAAGGTTGTGTTAAATCACAATATCACTGGTCGGTATATTATTGTATTACCACATGCGTTTCTGAGAGATTATAAGGAACTTGAGAACATTATTCCATTTAAACCAGCATAAGAAATTTTGCGAGAATTCAGCTGCATTTAAGTATGTTTAAGGAATTTCTTATTAAGAATTTTATTCCAATTAAACCATTTACTTTGTTTGGAATTGGTGGTTGTTTTTACTGAATCATTGTTGGAAGGAGCTTATCAGAAAGTTTCCAAATGCTGTTACACGGCCTGGGTGTTTAATGTCCAATAAATATTTAATTGAATGTAGTTACATATCAGTTATTTCCAGCATCTTGCCTAATTCATAAACCTAACTTTGCCTATCACAGTCATGCATTTTGTTTTTTGTGTTTTAAATATTTTTTCTTTAAGTAAGATTTCACCGTTACGATTGATTAACGGCCGAGTATCCAATACCATGTAATAGTTTCCAGGAGAAGTAGATCAAAGCTTATAAAATAGTGGTTTATTTTATGTACTGTACGTCTGTCTGTTAAACTGGTAGTAATTTGGTTGTACTTCACAATACGTCATTCCAGAAACCTCCATATAACCCTTGCAAGACTACACGCCTAACTAGGAACGCTGGGAACAATGACAATTTAGTTCAGAGGCCAGGAAACCGGATCAGGCACAGTTTTTTGGCACACTGCTGAACGTTAAAACTGTAACATCGTAAAGCGGTATGCATTAAAACGTGCACATATTGGCAAATGATCAGCATTTCTGTGTATTCGTACAAAATAGGAAAGAATAACGCCATTTACATTCCTCATATACACTCAAAAGCCAAGGAAACTGGTACACCTGCCTAGTATCGTGTAGGCCCGCCGCGAGCACGCACAAGTGCCGCAACGCATCGTGGCGTGGTCTCGACAAACGTCTGAAGTAGTGCTCGAGGGAAAGGACACCATGAATCCTGCAGGGCTGTCCACAAATCCGTAAGAGTACGAGGGGGTGAAGAGCTCTTCTGAACAACACGTTGCAAATCATCCCAGATATGCTCAGTATTGTTCAAGTCTGGGGAACCTGGTGGCCAGCGGAAGTATTTAAACTCAGAAGAGTGTTCCTGGAGCCACTCTATAGCAATTATGCACGTGTGGGTGTCCCATTGTCCTGCTGGAATTGCCCAATTCCGTCAGAATCCACAATGGACATAAATGGATGCAGGTGATCAGACAGGATGCTTACATACGTCTCACCTGTCAAGAGTCGTATCTAGACGTATCAGGGATCCCATATCACTCCAACTGCACACACTCCACACCGTTAAAGAGCCTCAACAGCTTGAATAGTCCCCTGCTGTCATGCTGGGTCCATGGATTCATGAGGTTATCTCCATACCCGAACACGGCCATCTGCTCGATACAATTTGAAACGAGGCTCGTCCGACCAGGCAACATGTTTCCAGTCATCAATAGTCCAATGTCGGTATTAACAGGTCCAGGCGAGGCGTAAAGCTTTGTGTCGTGCAGTCATCAAGGGTATACGAGAGGTCCTTCGGCTCCGAAAGCCGATATCGATGATGTTTCGTTGAATGGTTCGCACGCTGACACTTGTTCATGGCCCTGCATTGAAATCTACAGTAATTTGCGGAAGGGTTGCACTTCGGTCACGTTAAACGATTCTCTTCTGTCGTCGTTGGTCCCGTTCTTGCAGCATCTTTTTCCGGCCGCAGCGACGTCGGAGATTTGATGTTTTACCGGGTTCCTGATATTCACGATACACTCGTGAAATATTGGTAAGGGAAATCCCCACCTCATCGCCACCTCGGAGATGCTGTGTCCCATCGCTCGCGCGCCGATTATAACACCACATTCAAACTCACTTAAAATCTTGATAATGTGCCATTGTAGCAGCAGTAAGTGATCTAGCAACTGCACCAGACACTTGTAGTTGACCGTGGCGCCGTATTCTGCCTGTTTAGATATCTCTATATTTGAATACGCATGTCTATACCATTTTCTTTGGCGCTTCAGTGTGTGAAAAGTTTGTGCAGGGGTATCTCATTCATAAATCACGTTTGTATGTCATTGCCTGTGAGCGATCTTTCTCTGCCTCGTGTGAGAAGGAGGAATATGTACATGTACATGTCGGAATTCGACGGCGACAAAATTGATAAGTATCCAGACCGTGGTTTCCTCAATACCGCGTTTCGCCTTCATCGGGACCGCAAGACTCTCATGTGAATATGGAATTGATAGATTCAGTACGGCACAGGGCACTACCCCGTGCTGTCCAGGAGCTCCACTGGGCCACATGGCTAGCACTCGAGAGGACGGACATAATGTTTGCTCAGGTAATCAGGAACATACAGAGTCATCAAGTAGCTTGAGTCAGATATGGACATGTTTGAGACAATTATCCGCATGTATAATGCGATGGCATCTGGAGCACCATGGACTGTCAGCAAGGAGACCACTATTGCAGCTTACCTTGTCGTGGTAGCAGAGAGAGGTGTGCCAAGGGACGTGTGCTCAATGACAACACTGGACACAGGAGTGGCACTACATCATTTTTTCAGATGAGTTCTATGTACAGCATCACCTTGGACGTATTCCTGTGTGCAGGCTCCAAGGAGAACATACATTTCCCACTGCGATCGTCATCATCATTCCAGCTCAGGATCTATCATGATAGAATGGAATGCCATTGAAAGCACAGGACAATCACCTGTGATTCACGTAGTATCTTCGAGGTCTTAGAGGCATCTTTCAATAAGAAACAGCAAGACCACATGTTGTCCGTCCTGTCCCGACGCGCTTCGATACAGAGTGTGTTTGACTGTTGCCTTGGCCAGCATGTTCTTCATCCAATGAAAACATGTGGTCATGAATTGTGGCGAGACTGGCACGCCACCACCAGCCGGCCACTGCGATTGATAAATTCTGTGTGATTGTCCACCCAGACAAAAACCACTGTTGCTGCCAGAGATATCAGAAATGTGTACTAAATTTGACACCCTGTATACTGCAAGATCGTCTACACATTTAATCACATATTCTTCTTACTATACTGTATACACTCAAAAAGGAAAATTATATTATTTGAAATGTTAACGACCAGCTGTGTAATAGGCAAAGTCCCCCGAGTTGGCATAGAGGAACTGTTGGTGTTCCAGTTCCGATAAAAATGCTATAGTTTAAGATGTGTGTTCTATGATCGCTTGAACGTACCAGCGATCACTGTTAGTGACACTTTATAATGTACTTTTCACCAAAGGCATACGTCCATGAAGAAAGCGTACTGGGGCTCCATCATATTAGCACCACATTTGTGCATGAAGATCAAGTTGGATACTTTCAACTATGTGGGAAATAAGTCTCTCACAAATACAGTGTATACTGTCCATAAACAAGACGTGCAAAGCGAGTTGGAGCTCCAACATGTTAGAACCTCACCCATTCACAGAAATCAAGTTGGATATCTTCCAATTATTCAAGGAGTAAGACTCTCAGAAATACAGCATATACTGGTGCAGTTAAGTGGCAAAGAAGCAAATGTGGATAAGGTAACAACTCATTGGTTATGTTTGTCTACAAGTTGACTGAAAATTTGCCAATGGCTTGTCATAGCTGTTCCTTGGCCTTTATCAATGGTTGATATATGACTGTTCCGACTATTGAGCATTTTGTCTCTGGTGAAACAAATCCCATTTGAGAAAATACGTGTGCAGAAAGGTGAGAATTGAGCACACGACATTCCAGCACCTAGTAGCTCAATACAACACGAGGCATTTGGTTACCTTAAGAGAGCAGATACGTGATGAAGCACGTGACTGCCTTAAGTGGTAAGTGTTGTGATGAGGCATTTGGATACCTTAAGGCAGTGGAGATGTGACGAGGCATGTGGCTATATTAAGAGAGAAGGGGTGTGACAAGGCATTTGGCTTCGTTAAGAGAGCTGAGGTGTGAAGAGGCATTTGGCTACCGTCAGAGAGAGGAAATGTGTCGAGGGAGTTGGATAACTTAAGAGACATTTGGGTGCCTTAAGAGAGCAAAAAATTGACAAGGCATTTGAAAACCTTAAGGAAGGGGAGATGCGACGAGATATGTGGCTACGTTAAGCAAGGAGGGGTGAGACGAAGGATCAGTACTGTGACGAGACATTTGGGTGCCTTAAGAGAGCAAAAAATTGACAAGGCATTTGAAAAACGTAAGAAGAGATGCGACGAGATATGTGGCTACGTTAAGCGAGGAGGGGTGAGACGAAGGATTTGGCTACCTTGAGAGCTGAGTTGCGACGAGGCTTTTAGCTACCTTAAGAGATTAGCGCTGCGACGAGGTATCTGGCTAGCTTACTAGAGAAGATATGTTATGAGGCATTTGCCTACCCTAAGAGATCAGCACTCTGACGAAGCATTTGGGTACTTCCTGTGAGTAGTAGGTGTGTAGCTACTTCCCACACATTACTCTGCACAACACCTATTTCACAGGGAACTGACTGGTTACAGGATGAGGAACCACTTAAATGAATGGTTCACATCCACGTACTGCTTAATCCAAGTCAAGAGTCTGTAGAATTCGTTGTCTCCAAAGATCGTTGTAGTGTGTGAGCTCTTTTAAGGAATGAAACAGTCATGAAGACGAGGTATACGTCAGATGTCTCTAATGTTGATATTTCTGCAATGAAATCTGCCATCTTCCTTCAGTTGACATTTTTCTGTATGCCCACGAAAATAATCTCTATTACTTTACTAACGGGGCAATTCACTAGGGCTAGTGCTATGCCTATTCTGGTGCGACTCAGACTCCTCCAAATCTTCCATCTCACGATGATTAGGAAGAACTCCACTTGGTGCTGGTAAAATTTCCTAACATCATGCTTTCCTATGGCTGCGGTTGTCCGGAATATAAAATAGTTTGTCTTCTATCTTAACTCTAGAACACTGGTGTGTTACTTACCAAACTTGATACAAAATATTGTTTTATACCCCACTGCAATCGTAAATTTTACGAAGGTTTGGTAATCTAGGGTTAACTTTTCGCCGCTGAGAGTGGAGGGTAGGCATTTGGAAGCACAGTAAGTCCGTTTTTGAGGAATATGTTGCTGGAACGGAGTCTTCTAGGACCACAGGAATTTCTAAATAAGTAGGTGGAGATTGACGAAGGCAAGCTTAGGCTTCTCAGTGTGTTTTGACTGGCTCTTCGGGAGCTGTGGTCCGTACATTCGGCCACTTTGTATATCGAGGCGTAGGTGACATAAACCAATAACTAGTCTGCAAGTTTTATTTAACCTCGCGTTTGCCTGTTTGGCGTGAAGTGTTCTGGACCACACTGGGCAAGCATATTCTGCTGTGGAGAAGCCTGTCCGCGTTTTGGTTCTCAGAATCTTCGCTGACTCCTCAACAAACCTTATTGCCCTAACATATAAAAAACTAAACTCTGTTCGAAGAGGCATTGGAAGGCCCAACGGTACCGACCAACCACCGTGTCACCCTGATCCCACAGGCGTCACTGGATGTGGATATGGAGGGGCATGTGGTCAGCACACCCCTCTCCCGGCCGTATGTCAATTTATGAGACCGGATCCGCTACTTCTCAGTCAAGTAGCTCCTCAGTTTGCCTCTCAAGGGCTCAGTGCACCCCGCTTGACAACAGCGCTCGGCAGACCGGATGGTCACCAATCCAAGTGCTAGCCCAGCCCAACAGCGCTTAACTTCGCTGATCTGACGGCCCTAATATGTAAGATGTGCCCAAATGGAAAGAAGAATGCAGTTATATATGCAGATATTTTAATAAAATTATAATTACAGTTCATGTGAATCAGTACAACTACAGGTAACTGTCATTGGCGTTGATACATCAATCCCAGCGCGTAGGAAGGGATTGGATAACTTCAATGTAGAAACTCCTAGTCGCGAAGGGTCCAGTATTCCATGGAGTCCGGCACCTCTGAACTTTCAGAGACTGTTTCAAGTGGCCAAATATATGCGTGTCACATGAGATATGTCGGGACTGTAAAGGGCATGCTCCAAGACCACCATCGAAATTTCTGAAGCGCTGAAAGGTCTTCTTGGCCACATATCGCACCTCATAACGCTGCCACCACCGAAATATTGTGCATCGTGAGAGACACTGCCCTACGTACACCTCTTTCATCTTGAGGTGAATTTGTGAAGCATGCTCCTTTCTCTCACAAAGAAATTGGATAACCACTCATCATGCTACCTGGGAGGGATCCATCATGCAATGAACACACAACACTGCTGTGTCGTCACAGCCAGGGAAAAAGCATCACAGGTGCGAAGTTGCGAGCCGGCGCCCGTGGCATAGAGACTCGCCTCTTGAGCTAGTTCCACCAGCGCCACGGGCAGCGCTGAGGATGAAGATATCGATTTCCCCTGCCATTTGCCGGCCTAGTACAATCCGCGAATGACTGGACGACAAGGTATACTCGGAAGATAGAAGAGCAGCTCTCCCGACTTTGTTATAGATCATTGTCCAGGGCTGACTACACAGGGAACGTCGTTTAGTGAATCCTTGGAAAGGAAGTGACAGTTGTTGTAAATTGCATTTGCATATGTATTGCGAAGCTTCCCTACGATTATTTGCACTTAGCCATTGAGGGCCTTTTTTGTGTTATATTACATGCAGTGTTGCAGACTTAATCAGCCAACTAATCATAAAGATAAATAAATCTTTTTAACTCATTTGTATCAGCACGGAGTGGCCGCGCGATTAGAGGCGCCACGTCACCGATTGCACGGCCCCTCCCGCAGGAGGTTCGAGTCCTCCCTCGGGCAAGGGTGTGTGTGTTGTTCTTAACATAAATTAGTTTAAGTAGTGTGTAAGCCTAGGGTTCAAAATGGCTCTGAGCACTATGCGACTTAACTTCTGAGGTCATCAGTCACCTAGAACTTAGAACTACTTAAACCTAACTAACCTAAGGACATCAAAGACATCCATGCCCGAAGCAGGATTCGAACCTGCGACCGTAGCGGTCGCTCGGTTCCAGACTGTAGCGCCTGGAACCGCACGGCCACTCCGGCCGGCTAAGCCTGGGGACCGATGACTTCAGCTGTTTGGTCCCTTAGGAATTCACACACATTTTTAACTCATTTGTGTGATTGTGTTACTAATTTGTTGAAGTGTTGTAGAAGCTTTGTTCTCCTATACTGTTACCTGACCCTGGGGCATAGCTGTGTAATAGTGGCAGGGAGAAATTGTCTTAGCGGTGTACTGCACCAGATGCCGTTTCACGAACTCACGCGTCGCGGGGTAGCCTAGGGACCGATGATCTCAGCGGTTTGCTCCTATAGGAACTTACCACCACCACGAACTCACAAACTCGGCCTACCGTAACAACAGTGGCAACTCGGCCTCCACAGCAGTAGCGACGAGGCCTTTACAAAAACTGGTGACGAGGGTTCACAAGAGAGATAACTCTCCAGAAATGATGAAATTGCTGCGAAGTGGTCTACTCTACTTGTGCAACTGGGAATACTATACCATATGTCGGAAAACGCATTCACACACTGGGGTTACATACAACACCGCTATAGCGAAGGTCCCATTTTCAGTTGGGCGTACCTTGTAGATAAACACACTGAAGATACGATACACATGTTTAAAATTTCTTGAACGACCACCGCCAACACACTTAAGGAAATGAACTTGTGGTACGGTGGCAGCACGAGTGGGGGACGTGTAGTTGCACGCACCTGGCGATATAGAGGACGATGGTGGAGGAGGAGGCTATCTTGAGTATCCAGGTGAGCATCAGCGGCGCGATGGTCAGGTAGCCGAGCGCCTTGCGGCCGATGCGCGCCGTCAGGCCGCAGTAGAGAGGGGTGAAGACGAGCGCCGCGATGGGCTGCAGCGACGACACCCAGGAGACCTCGTCCGTCGTCAGCGGCGGGTCGCGCAGCCCCGCCTCGGCGGACTGCAGCTGCGGCAGCGCCATCGTCGTCCAGCCCACGCCCGCTCCGTACGCGAACGTGTTCAGGTTCACTGCGGGCAGCACCGCGCTTTGGTTACAACTACTGGAGAATAGCACTGTCTCTGGTTAATGGCTAGCAGGCTTTGGCCAAGCAATACGGGCTAGTGCCATGTTTACTGCAATATTAGCCATAAAAATTGCAACACCAGGAAATGTCTAATTGGGGTGAACTGAAGTACCAGGTGGTTATAATTAAAATGCTGCTACTCACAGGGGTCCAGTGTGGGCTGTAATAATCGTATGGAGCCGAAACTTGGTAGCTATTCTAATACACTACTGGCCATTAAAATTGCTACACCACGAAGATGACGTGCTACACACGCAAAATTTAACCGACAGGAAGAAAATGCTGTGATATGCAAATGACAAGCTTTTCAGAGCATTCACAAAAGGTTGGCCCCGGAGGCGACACCTACAACGTGCTGACATGAGGAAAGTTTCCAACCGATTTCTCATACACAAACAGCAGTTGACCGGCGTTGTCTGGTGAAACGTTGTTGTGATGCCTCGTGTAAGGAGGAGAAATGCGTACCATCACGTTTCCGATTTTGATAAAGGTCGGATTGTAGCCTATCGCGATTGCGGTTTCTCGTATCGCGACATTGCTGCTCGCGTTGGTCGAGATCCAATGACTGACAGCAGAATATGCAATCGGTGGGTTTGGGTAACACGGAACGCCTTGCTAGATCCCAACGCCCTCGTATCACTAGAAGTCGAGATGACAGACATCTTATCCGCATGGCTGTAACGGATCGTGCAGCCACGTCTCGATCCCTGAGTCAAGAGATGGGGACCTTTCCAAGACAACAACCATCTGCACGAACGACGACAACGTTTGCAGCAGCATGGACTATCAGCTCGGAGACCATGGCTGCGGTTACCCTTGACGCTGCATCGCAGACAGGAGCGCCTGCGATGGTATATTCAACGACGAACCTGGGTGCGCGAATGGCAAAACGTTATTTTTTCGGATGAATCCAGGTTCTGTTTACAGCATCATGATGGTCTCATCCGTGTTTGGCGACATCGTAATGAACGCACATTGGAAGTCTGTATTCGTCATCGCCATACTGGCGTGTCACTCGGCGTGATGGTATGGGGTGCCATTGGTTACACGCCTCGGTCACTTCTTGTTCGCAGTTACGGCAATTTGAACAGTGGACGTTACATTTCAGATGTGTTACGACCCATGGCTCTACCCTTCATTCGATCCCTGCGAAACCCTACATTTCGACAGGATAATGCATGACCGCATGTTGCAGGTCCTGGCCAGCACATTCTCCAGATCTCTCACCGACTGAAAACGTCTGGTCAATGGTGGCCGAGCAACTGGCTCGTCACAACACGCCAGTCACTACTCTTGATGATCTGTGGTATCGTGTTGAAGCTGCATGGACAGCTGTACCTGTACACGCCATCCAAGCTCTGTTTGGCTCAATGCCCAGGCGTGCGAAGGCCGTTATTACGGCCAGAGGTGATTGTTCTGGGTACTGATTTCTCAGGATCTATCCACCCAAATTGCGTGGAAATGTAATCACATGTCAGTCCTATTATAATATATTTGCCCAATGAATACCCATTTATCATCTGCATTTCTTCTTGGTATAGCAATATTAATGGTCAGTTGTGTATATTAGTGGAGAGCCGATTTACCCTGGAAAAAAAATTAGTTCCAGTTTTGGCCACCAGCTGCATATCAGGCTCTGTGAATGCAAGAATGACGTGTATAAACATTTCCGTATGTAATGTATTACGAATGGGATGTGGACAGAAAAGGTAAAACATGTGAGGAAGGCACAAGGAAAATTTTGTTATTAAACGCTGCTTGCACGATTTGTTCAATATGATGACCAAGGACGTCGACGAGTTTCTGCATCTGTAAAACGATGTGATCAACAGTTGCTTGCAGCAGCTCCTGTGGAAGCTGAGTAACGTGTTCCTGTATACTGGCTTCAGATTAGATAGACACCGAACGTGTCACTGGTAAACGAGTTCTCAAAACGTTCAGATGTGTGTGAATTCCTACGGGACCAAACTGTTGAGGTCATCGGTCCATAGACTTACACACTACTTAACCTAAGTTAAACTAACGCTGGGAACAACACACACCCACCCATGCCCGAGGGAGGACTCGAACCTCCGGCGGGAGTGCCCGCGTAATCTGTGTCATGGCGCCTCTAACCATGCGGCCACTCCACACGGCAAACGAATTCTTTTAGATATCCACAGAGCTAGAAGTCACGTGATTCAGATCAGATGATATTCCAGGCCATGCATCTGTAGAACCTCTGGAGATAATACGTTCGTGGAAGATTACATTAAGCAGATCTTTCACTGGGCGAGCAGCATGAGGAGTTGCCCCATCTTGCATGAAAACAGTGGCTTCCACACAGTTTCACTGTTTCACAGCAGGAATCACTTGCTATGCGACGAAGTCTCGATACTGTGCAGACGTCATGATATACCTGACGACGGAGCGGTCTAAGGCGCTGCAGTCATGGACTGTGCGGCTGGTCCCGGCGGAGGTTCGAGTCCTCCCTCGGGCATGGGTGTGTGTGTTTGTCCTTAGGATACTTTAGGTTAAGTAGTGTGTAAGCTTAGGGACTGATGACCTTAGCAGTTCAGTCCCATAAGATTTTACACATATTTGAACATTTGAAAGTACGAGACGAGGCCTTTAAGTGTATTCACTTTAAAGAAGAATGGACTGAGGATAAAGGTGCTTGTGAATCCACACCACACAGTCACATACGGCAAGTGCAATGGCTCTTCGTGCCGCAAAATCGGCAGCTATGCTTATTCACTGCTCTCTGTTGTGTAAAATGTGTGCCATCACTGCATAGACTATTGTCCGGCCACATGCCATCAACTTCGATTCGTGCCAGAAACTGATGGAATTCACAACGTAGCTGCAGTTTAGCTGCTACACTGTCTGGATATTGTAGGCTCCAGTATAAAATAAACTGCAAAACTTTCCATGCTGTTGACCATACTGGTGGCACAGCACGAACACTAGCTTTACCTGGGCATTGGCTGCATGGTCAGTAACAGCAACAGCAACCACACCAACTGCTTCCATTGGGATAGCCCGCCTTCCTCTTCCAGCTACCACACCAAGCTCACCCGTGTTTTCGAATTTCATTATCATCTTCTTTAAACCAATTAATGGCATTGGGCCTCCCCTCAAACCCTCCAGTCGACGATACTCTGCCAGTGTGGCACTGTAATTGGTGCCATTCACCTAAACCAGTTTCACTGACAGTACATGATCGGCCTTCTCGATAGTCATACTGTTCACTCACGTTATGGCTTGTAAAATGACGGCGTGAATGTCATACCTTCATACATTTAGTGTAGAGCGACAGATTTGCAACTGGTGGCCAAAGTTGGACTAATTTTTTTCCTGCATCAATCAGTTCCATCAGACCCAAGATTTTTATTTCTTGGCGACACGGGGCACTTTTTTATGATTCAGGTGGAGACCTCCTGTATCGAACATCTTTCAAGTCGCCCAACAGACGGTTATATGTTCTTCAAGTGTCTTTGAAAAACGACAGTTGTAAGTAGGCTGTTTAGGTTTTTTTATTGGTAACGCCACCTCTGTATGAAAATCACTGGCTGTGCTGTGTGCAGTCTGTGGCTGCTTTGCATTGTTGTAATACTCGCCATTGTAGTGTTAGGCAGCTGGCTGTGAACAGCGCGTAGCGTTGCGCAGTTGGAGGTGAGCCGCCAGCAGTGGTGGATGTGGGGAGAGAGATGGCGGAGTTTTGAAATTTGTCATGAACTGCTATATTTATATATGATGATATCAAGGTAAATACATTGTTTATTCTCTATTAATATCTTTCATTTGCTAACTATCCCTATCAGTAGTTAGTGCCTTCCATAGTTTGAATCTTTTATTTAGCTGGCAGTAGTGGCGCTCGCTGTATTGCAGTAGCTTGAGCAGCGAAGATTTTTGTGAGGTAAGTGATTTGTGAAAGGTATAGTTTAATGTTAGTCAGGGCCATTCTTTTGTAGGGAATTTTGAAAGTCAGATTGCGTTGCGCTAACAAAATACTGTGTGTCAGTTTAAGCACAGTCATGTGTAATTGTTCAAAGGGGACGTTTCATATGTCGACCCTTAGCCTAGGATACCTCACTGGAACCTTCTGATTTTTTCTTGCAGTTTGTGTATTTAGTGTAGCTTTTGTTTATTGCTAGCGCGTAATTGTAGAGAGAATCTCCTTTGTAGTTGTAGCCTTTCATTGTTGTACAGTAAAACAGTTGTGGCATTCATGTAGATTTGCACCAAGTATTTCGCAGCTACGCTTGCAATTAACTAGATATTATTTTCAGTGCTATGTTAATGTGTTCTCCTATTTTTGCACTTCAAATTGTGCTTTTCTGTGTTATCGTGTGAAATATTGTGACAATTATGGCGTGTGAAAAACGTAACACTAGGCTCCAAACTAAACTGAGAAATAGTAGTGACGACGAGCGTAGCTTATCAGCGCCGCCGAGTAATGAATTTACTAATGTTCAAAGTAGTAATTTGGTAACTGTGCACAGGGAAATGGAGCGGGCGTCAAACAATGGCGTGGACAGTGAAACAATTAGTGAAGAGGGAAGCATTATCGATCGATCGGTCGGCAACAGCTCGCCTCAGGAATCCGAAATGACAGGACACAATTTTGCAAATACTGTAGATTCAGGTTTTGCGTCCTCACCGTTTTCTCAAATGAGTCAAGACACATTTTCCGCTTGTCAAAATGTGAATGTTGCCGGTGCAACTTCACTGCCGAAAAGCACTGAGGAACATGTTTCATACACCAATGCATTGTTATTACAATTAATACAACAAATGGGACAAACACAGCAAAAGCTTCAAAAGTTAGACACAATGGAACAAAATCTCAAAAAGTTAGACTCATTGGAGCAAACTCTTGAATGAACACGTGAGGATTTAACTACTGAGTTACATCACATTGAATCGAAATGTCAAAAAGTCTGTAATGACGTAAAAACACAAATTTGTGAGCATTTCCAACCTATTTTTTCGCGGCATGAAAATGCATTACAGAATCACGAAGCAGCCATAAAAAAACTGCAAACTATTGTTCATGAAAATCATGAGACCTTGCAAGCAAAATTTGACTCAGTTGCATCTATCGATTCGGTTACGCAACTTGCAAAAACTCAGGAAAACTTAAAGGACACAGTAGATACTCTGAAACTTGGTTCAGAAAAACACACTGAGGAAATAAGTACACTAACGGAGAAAGTAGCCGAACTTTCGGATCAGTTCACTAATTTATCTACAAAGGTAGATGATGATCTGAATGACACAACACCTGTAGCCTTCACGGACACTGAAGAGTATGAACAAATTAGAAAATTCAAACAAAATCAAAATCAAATCAATACACAGGACAAAAGAGAAATCCGGGAAGTACAAGATCAGTTGACGCAGGTAATACAAGAATTACGTATTTCAGAGGACACTCGCGCTCCAATACGGGAAGAGGGACATAGAAATACGGAACAAACACAAAATAATAACACAGGACACTTCAGAAATTATGAAAGAAATTGGCAAGGCGCATTGGATTTTGAGATGGAACCGCCGAAACGAAGTAACAATGACCGACATGCGACTCGCCGACATGACGATTTTGACTATAAGCTGTTCATTACTACACGTAAATTCAAAACATTTAAGAATTCTGGCAACGACATTCATCCACAAGCATGGCTCCATCAATTCTCTCATTGTTTTCCTCCCAACTGGTCGTTAGAACACAGATTAGAATTTATGTGTGGCTACTTAGAGAATGAACCAGCTGTAAGAATGCAATCGGTCATTCACGATTGCCACAGTGAAGGAGAATTTTACCATGCCTTCCTCTCAGCATATTGGTCTCAAGCCACACAAGACCGAGTAAAACATGGCATCATAATGATGAAACATTTCGAACAATCTGAATTCTCCAGTCTTGTGAAATATTTTGAAGACATGTTGCACAAGAATCAGTACCTGTCAAACCCATACAGCCCCTCAGAACTCATCCGCATTTGCTTAATCAAATTACCTGAACATTTACGACATATTATTTTAGCAGGACGTTG
The DNA here is from genome assembly GCF_021461395.2 of Schistocerca americana. NCBI lineage: Eukaryota > Metazoa > Arthropoda > Insecta > Orthoptera > Acrididae > Schistocerca > Schistocerca americana. The sequence goes on along the minus strand of NC_060124.1, from coordinate 486,433,898 downwards.
CAAAGAAGGCATTGAGGCTTTTCAGGGACTGTTACAAGAACTGGAAATTGACACTGACAATCGGGGAACGCGGGAACAGGAGCACAACAATTACAGGTCACATCTGTCACAATTCCGCAATGACAGAAATAATACACGACAAGGCTATTCTTATAACGTAAATCGTGACCAAAACAGACACCACCCGTATGACAACCGTTGGCAGAGTAGTAATAATTACAGGGAAAGATCACCTCTCCGCAGTAATGACTATTACAGAGACAATCAGAGAAACAGACAATATGGGAACCAAAATAATTATTATTACGGGAGACAGAATAACTTTAGACGCAACGGTCCAGCGCGCAGTTACGATTCAGGGAGAAATTCTCCACCACTTAACCGACAAGAAAGAAACTACAGGAACTACCAACATGACGACAGACGATGTGATCGTAACGACAGACCTGAATTGAATCAGAACTGGCGGGATTTAAACAGGGCAGGGCCCTCTCGTCACGGTGAATTTGTAGAAGTTAGGTCTCCAAATCCCAATAACGACGCGCGCCAACAAAGAGACAATAGGCAATGACTCATACCGCAGGCAGCCACAAAACGCACGTATGAAACTAACGACGCAGCTGCCGTAGCTAGTAATTACGTAAAAATGGAAGACATTAGGGACATCTTACTCCAAGAACACGACGTAAAACATAACAACATTGCATATCCTGTGATTCACATTACAGTAAATGACGTAAAATTTACGGCAGTACTTGACTCTGGCAGTCCCATTTCAGTAATCAGTGAAACAGCCTTTAGCAAATGCAAGAAATCGAACGATTGCCCCACACTTCCGTTACGTAAGATTAAATTACAAGGTGCAATCTTTGGAAAAAGTGTAGATGTACGCCAACAAACCAACTTAGAATTCTTTTGTCAAAGCCACAGCTTCTCTATGAACTTTCTTATTGTTCCATTACTGTCGACGGAAATTATACTGGGAGTAGACTTTTTGAATGAATACAAAGCAGCCACAGACTGCACACAGCACAGCCAGTGATTTTCATACAGAGGTGGCGTTACCAATAAAAAAACCTAAACAGCCTACTACCAGTACTGCTAATGAGATTTTAATGCAACATTTTGGTCTACTTGAAAATATATTCTGGATTTAAAGTACTTTCAGTGACATACCAGATGGCACAGTGGTTAGTTGATGTGACAGCTACGCGATTTTATCACGACGCTACTAATGAGTGACAATTTACAATGTTGCTTTTGCAGTGTTTCTGTTTTATATCTGCACAGTTTTTCTGAATTCTTCTGGAAAGTAAAACATGTTTTTGTAGTAACATATGTGGTACAGCAACAATGAGATTGTCTTTTCCGTAGCACAACAATACGTTACAGCACAGTACTTTCTTCATCACGGCAATAAGCGTAATAACTAAGATATCTATACATAAAGCATTTCACTTTTGTTTATCATGAGGTAAGTACATTGACTTCTGCAGAACTTAGCTTTCGGAGGACGATAACTACGACACTTCCACAGAGATTATGTTGCGACAAGATGCACAGTTTAGCGCTACAGTACACGCATTTGAGTGATTAATCTTATACTTAAAACACTTATTTTTAAAGATTTTTTTAATTACAAAGAAAGTTTTCCGTGATACATTTCATTCCATTGCTGTAATTTGTAACACCTGGGAGTATAATTACATTTATCCTCAGGGGGGTATACGCCTACTTTGTGTACCATGTGTTTGGCAACCACAAGGAACCCTAGCTAATATGGTATTTGCTTATACAACTTTACACATCGGTACCATATTTCTCTAACACACAAATTACACAGCTATCTGATCATGTAACTGAGAGATAAACTTTTTTTATTACATCAGTGACAGATGTTTACGCAATTACACAGTTGGATAACTTCACACTTATGAAATTGTATTTTGTCTGTACTTTGTAAACTGTTCATATTTTTTCGGAACCATTGTGATACTATGAGAGCTTTGAATGATGTATTTGGTATGAGATCACGATTTTTAAAGTACGTTTGAGGCAGCTGACACTTTTGACATGAGCAGAGAATTTTTTTAGGCTTAGAAATTATTGGAGGAAGTTACGACGATTTTGAGATTTGACTGAAGTGTTATGATGTTATTATTACGACGACGATGTGTATTACGTTGTTGAGGAATGTTTATTATGCTACGTATTTCTCATGATGAAATATTGAAGAAGTGTTGACGAATATGTATATGTATAATGAGGTAAGGAATAATGAGTAGTGTTTAGGGACTCTGATTTATGAAAAGGATGTTGGAAACCAAGAAACGTACTTTCAGAGTTATGAAATGTGTGTGTATATGCGTGACTGTATCACAATACTGACGAATATTTTATTTGGACACTTATATTTTTAGGATTTTCTTTCTACAGAGTTGCAACGCTAATTCTTGACCTGTGAAATATTTTTATGTGAGACTGTCACTGTAGCGGAAACTGGTGTCGTAAATATTTCCGTAAGAAAGTTAAGTGACCACCTGCACGTAATGCGTCGTGGGCACGCAGCTGTGTCGAACACCTGGAGAACAAGCCATTAGGGTGTGCCTTTCCGGAAGCACAGGTAGAAAAAAAAGAAAAAAGGCAGGCCTTTATCCTCGCCATTGGCATTCCTTTAGAGAAAATATTGCAAATGCGACACCCTCATTACTTCCATTAACCTTGCTATTGACATTCCTTTGTAGAAAGCATCGCAAATATTACACGCTCATTATCTGAAAACATATGATTACTCGTACTTTGTGCTAATTACTGAAATGCTTATGAATTGATGGGAAATATTCGTACATCTGCACACCTGATTATGACAAGTGTCTTTCTATGAGAGTTGAGAGCTACTGACTTACGAAATGCCACATGACTATTGAATGATATTTTTATGCTTTGCTTTTCGTAGTTGCTTATTTCACTTGATATCTGGTTTCCAGCTGTGTTGCAGCATTGCTTTTATAAAATAAAATGCATTTGCTAATGTGAACACTTTCTGTCAACAGATCTATTAAATAATTATTTTATGATCCACATTCTTTAAAAAAGGAGCACTTGGAAAGGAAAGAACAATAAGAAGGAACTAGTAACAGTAACACATAATTTTCTTTTCAAGTACATGGTAATATTTCTTTTTACAATCAGTTGTTGTGGTGCACCACTTTAATTACATAGATATTAAGATGTGAATATACATTTCCCTTATCTGCATTGTTGTTTTTACTGTAATATTTTTTCTGCTTGAGCTTTGTCATGCATAGATATAAGTTTTATATTTTTTATATTTTTTATATTTGCTGCTGCTGTTTGCCAGGCATAGTGCTACTGAATTTTAAATTGTGTTACTCTGTTAAGCTAATTTTACTACTGACTTATTTTTCTTGCTACTGTACATTGGCTCATATTAGTTGTAATGTTGCATTGCTTGGTAATTTATATTTACTGTAGCTTGCTTTGCAATTTTCCATTTTTTTTGCATTGCTGTTTGTGTTAATTTGTTATGTGCTGCTGCATTGCCTCGTCCCTTAGTTTAGTATCTGAGCTCAGTAGATTTAAGTTAGCTTAAGAGGAGACTATATAAGAAACTAACTATTATAAATTTAAAAGAAATGCATTGAGAAGCTATCAGAAAATGGTCTGGCAAAATAAAAAGGATACTGTACAGTGGAGAAAAACTATTATTGACAGAGGATGTGAACAGAATACAGAAAGCAGAGAGAAAAACTATTTTTGACAGAAGATGTGAACGAAATACAGAAGGCAGGCTTAGATAGGACTTTTGGGAATAATGATGAATGAAGGGAGATCTCCAAGAAGCAAAGAAAGTTTTGTTTGCAAAATACTGCAATGAAACAAACCCTGTCCTTTCCTTTTGTGTTATCCCACTATGTGTTTGGGTACCCTTGTGTATATATGTTCTTCCTGTCTTTATATGTTTACCTCATCAGACTTTTGTTGTAGAATTTTTCTCATACTCAGCTACATGAACTATGATGAGGAATACTGTTATCCTCAAATATAATTTGCGCTAATAATATGTTATTTACTTTGTAAAGATGTTAGACATTATTAATTCTGTTTTGTTTTAATGCTCATGTGTAAAGTTGATGTTTCAAAAGTTATTCTGATCTTTTATGTATTTACTTATGTCATAATTCGTGTAACACTGATGTATATGTTTATTTCTATTCTTTTGTAAAGCCCCTATTACTACAAACGTTATCTGTATTATTATGTTTTTAATGATGTGTTTTGTACCTTTGTTATTGTATTCTTATGTTATAAAATTGTAATTGTCACCAGTTCATGATATTATTAACTTGTTAGTTACATTTCACTGCACACGTTTCTGTTGGTCATAGTATATGGACAATATGTGAGAAGTAGGGACTGATAGTGTTTGCACGTGTGTTAATGATTCAGCAAGGGACTGGATAACAGCATTGCTGGTTCTAAGGACAATTTCAAAAACTTTGTGAGTGCACAAGTGGTGGTTATGGACTTGCTATATTATCCGCAAGACTCTTCAACGGTGATTGTGCACCTGCACAGTCACAACAGATGGCTGCTGGCTATCTCTCCAAGGACTACAGTGGGTCTGCATCTTTGATGACCCACCAGTACCATTATCTCTACAAGGACTACAGTGGGTCTGCATCTATGATGACCCACCATGCCATTATTTCTACAAGGACTGCAGTGGGTCTGCACCTCTGGTGGCCCACCAATACCGTAATCTCTACCAGGACTACAGTGGGTCTGCTCTGTGATGACCTACCTACCAATACTCTTCAAAATTTCGACTGACTCTGCTGTGGGTTTGCTCTGTTGTGGCCCATTACCTGTCTGGATATCGAGAGTCAGCACTGTCTTTCCATTGGAAGGACAACACTACTTCTTCAAGACTGCATGGAAATCCACTACTTCCGTGTGCATTTTCTTTTACTGCTCAGACTTTGAGAAAAACACTGCTATTCTCCTGTTATGTACGATTAGGACTGTCTTTATGGACTGTGAGACAATTTTAGCTTTTGACCAACATTGTATCAATAAGTGTGTGCATTTGATTTCTTTGTTATTGTAATTATGAAAAAAAAATTTTCAAATCTGTATTGGCCACTGCCCAATCCAATTTGTAAAATTTTTTGTGGGGAGCATGGGGGCTATGTAAGTAGGCTGTTTAGGTTTTTTTTATTGGTAACGCCACCTCTGTATGAAAATCACTGGCTGTGCTGTGTGCAGTCTGTGGCTGCTTTGCATTGTTGTAATACTCGCCATCGTAGTGTTAGGCAGCTGGCTGTGAACAGCGCGTAGCGTTGCGCAGTTGGAGGTGAGCCGCCAGCAGTGGTGGATGTGGGGAGAGAGATGGCGGAGTTTTGAAATTTGTCATGAACTGCTATATTTATATATGATGATATCAAGGTAAATACATTGTTTGTTCTCTATTAATATCTTTCATTTGCTAACTATCCCTATCAGTAGTTAATGCCTTCCATAGTTTGAATCTTTTATTTAGCTGGCAGTAGTGGCGCTCGCTGTATTGCAGTAGCTTGAGCAGCGAAGATTTTTGTGAGGTAAGTGATTTGTGAAAGGTATAGTTTAATGTTAGTCAGGGCCATTCTTTTGTAGGGAATTTTGAAAGTCAGATTGCGTTGCGCTAACAAAATACTGTGTGTCAGTTTAAGCACAGTCATGTGTAATTGTTCAAAGGGGACGTTTCACAGTGTAATCAAATTAACAAAAACACTTAGTCCATTTAAGGGGTGTAAGCAGGTTGTCCATCTTATGTTCGAAGAACGTTCGACTGTTACACAGTCCAAAATTGCATAACTTTAAACTTACAGCGCCATTAGGTCATATGAAGTTAGTGTTTTCTCAGTCAGCTTCATCAATCTCGATTTGCCAGAATCCTCCTACACGTCTATATTTTAAAAATACTTTGCTCCTTTCGAGCGTTCGAGGGTGTCTTCAATGCGCGGCAATGGGTAGTGACCTCTTTTCATGATTTTGTTCAGTCGTTAGTAATCGGTGCACAAACACAAGGACCACAGGATAGGACCAAGGACACATTGTGGGTTTAATAATATATTGCAGGATCCTCCCCACTTCCTCTCAAACTGTCATTCACCTGGGAACATCCCGTAAGAGCGCTGGCTAATTTGTAGATGATCTCCACTGCTGATATGGTGTTTTACCATCGGCCACTTGGTCTGTCACTTCTTCAGTCTGGATCTGAAAGCATTTTAAAATTGGTGCGGCGTGGCTAAAGCTCACAACCATTGTTCCTCAGTCAGACTAGATCCTGTTGGGAGTTCATTCGATAGTAATGCATTGTCTGTAGTGGTGGCGCAGCAAGAGTCTTCGTCGATGACACAAAGCTACCTATCCTGGCCTGGCTAGGCTGTCTCTATGCACCTTCCTTTTAGGGATGAGATGTAGCTGCTCGTAACAATTAGTGATTCAAAGTTGTTTTTGTCCACCTAGAACGCCTATGATCGTCGCTGGCATGAGAATTTTATTTGTGAGCTTCAGTAGCTTCTGTCAGTCGACAAAAGCTCCACAGCTTGAATGTATCATTTGACGACCAGAACTCGTCTCGTTGATGACGACAGAATAACATGTTCAACGAACAACCGCCCAGAGCGATATTTTCATGTGCGCTTTTTGGAATAGCTTCATCAGTCTGGAGCCCCGATCTTCCACTGTCTATGACTGCTTGTAATCCCATCCGAGAGTAACATTTATACTACATTCGAAGGTGCTGTGATTTGTCACTGATAGTTACTCTTGCAGTAGCCTACATCCTCCTCTCAGCTTCACTTATTTCCCTTTTGCGAGTTTCAGCACAATCGCTTTCGTATCACCGTATTCTTTAGCTGATGACGATAAGCATACAACATTACAGAAAATAAAGCCCCTGAGTTGAGAGCCGGGACAGGTTGATCATTAGTGATGACTTCAGCGGGATTTCCTGATGTCTTGATGATTGTCGTTCAATGAGGATTTTCGTCTGTTATGGCCGATATCCATAGATGGTTGGTTCAAATGGCTCTGAGCACTATGGGACTTAATATCTGTGGTCATCAGTCCCCTAGAACTTAGAACTACTTAAACCTAACTAACCTAAGGACATCACACACATCCATGCCCGAGGCAGGATTCGAACCTGCGACTGTAGCGGTCACGCGGTTCCAGACTTAAGTGCCTAGAACCGCACGGCCACACCGGCCGGCATAGACTGTTGCTTCGCTTAGTTTTCCTGAATTCGGCGGTCAGGAGAGCTGCTTGTACGGCGACGAGATCAGCAGTGGCGCGTTGGCGAGCGACCTAGTCCAGGATACAGCGACGGGTTTCGTACCACAGGTCAACTACAATTGTCTGTAGTTGACTGGTGTGAGTAGAATTGTTGTGATAGTCGGCGTTCGGCGGTGTAAAAATCTTGCAAACATGTCTTCTTTCTGTGTAGTAGCGTTTAACATATCCAGGCTGCTCACAGTGAAAACATACTGGCGTGTTGTCATCCGTGATCGAAATGTCTGTTCTTCCCACAGGGTGTCATACTTTTCGGAAGAGTCGGTTGTGTCTGCGTTAGTCGATTCTGCGTTATTGTTTGACGGCTGCGGTGTAAGCTCGAGTTGGCCGAATCCATTCTTCCTGGCGTGTCGACACTCGACAGGTGGCAGAGATTGGTGCTAAAGCTAGACAGACTTCTTATCCAACATTCCCTATTACCTCCTGACGTATATGATCGACATTAATCTATTTCTTAGTCTTGAGATATTTCTGGCTGTGGTGTCACCGCCAGACACCACACTTGCTAGGTGGTAGCTTTAAATCGGCCGCGGTCCATTAGTACATGTCGGACCCGCGTGTCGCCACTGTGTGATCGCAGACCGAGCGCCACCACAAGGCAGGTCTCGAGATACGGACTAGCACTCGCCCCAGTTGTACGGACGACGTAGCTAGCGACTACACTGACGAAGCCTCGCTCCTTTGCCGAGCAGATAGTTAGAATAGCCTTCAGCCAAGTCAATGGCTACGACCTAGCAAGGCGCCATTAGTAACATTGCATGTATCTAAAGAGTCTCACTTGTATCGCCACAATCTCCAGATGTACCAAAAGGATGGATTAAAGTTAAGTATTCCCGAAGCTACGTACTTTTCTTTATAGCCTTCATTACGTATCCTGTTTCAGACCTCACGCATCCGGCTTTAGCTTAGCGCGTGCCTTTCGGCTTCCTCTCATTGTGTCTAGGCTGTCTTGTCTAGACACAACACTGGCTGCCATAAAATGCGAGGTCGTGGTGGCTTTCTTCAACTGCCATAGGGACCACACTCGGGAGTCTGTCATATTCCTTTCCTCCAGTTCTTCTTTTTTCTTCTTTTTCTTTTTTTTCTGTTGCATTTTCTCTAAGCGCTGGCACCAATATCTGAATTCATCGGTCGCTGTTACGTTTTTTTTTTTACCAGAAGAGCTTGGCATATGTCTTCTGCCACTGTTTTCATCAACTGTGAGATTTTTATGGGCTCTGCTACATTCAAACTCAAAATGTGAAATAAGGCCGAAGCATTCTGTAAGTAGGTCTGTGTGCTTTCCCCATGGCCCTGGTCCCTACTCCTCAATTGATCTTCCGCTAAGCAGACTTGCTGTAAAATGTCACCAAACGTTTTTCTCGTGTCGTCCTGGAAGCTGTCCCAGATATTGAGCTTCACTTCGTTGTTCTCCAGCTACTGCTGGCCTGTGCTCCTCAAGGAAAAGCATAAATTTTCCAAACACATCATGTCATCCCACTTGTTGTATTTGGCTACTGGATCGAATCCTTTCAGCAATCATAACATATAAGCTATAACGGCTGGCGTCTTCATTAATTAAAACTTCCGGGCTGAATTGCCGTGGTCCATATATAAAACTTCTTCTCCTTCCTGACTTTTCGTTGCCTACTGCGGGCAACATCTTGCGAGGTGAGTCAGCGACTGGCTGCTAGGCGCTGGAGGTCCTGCTTATAAAGAGCGCTTAGATGGCGCCACCACTCATCACGTGCTTTCGACTTTAAAACTATCTCTGGCTAGTGCCATCTCTCTCGATTACAGATAATCGATTGTCACTTCGTTGGTGCAAAGTCGACCGCCATATCTTGTCAAGCTTTAATCCTTCTTCTTTTTTATTAAAATTATTTTCGTGCTTATAGATCTCTATAGCTTCTCTATATATGGGGGTATAATAATGTCCTAGCTATCACGTTTGTCTCACTAAATTTTATTTCGTGATCACCGTCTTTGAAAACGTGTTCCGCTACAGCTGATTTGTCAATTTGTCCCATTCTACAGTTCCTTTTGTGTTCCGTTAGGCGGGTATTAACACTCCTTTTAGTTGTTCCAATATAAACAAAGCCACAGCTACAAGGAATTTTATACACACCTGGGGTAGCTAAGGGGTGTCGTGCGTCTTCCACCGATCTTAAACTTTCACTAATTTTCATGATGGATCGAAAGATTGTCTCCACTTGAAACTTGGACAAAACTTTCCCAATACGGTCCGTGATGTTATGAATAAATGAAAAAAAAAAAACTTTTCCAGCCGACGGTTGTTGCTGTCGTGAATTTTCGGACACTTTTCTTCTAGGGTGGAGTGCTCTATCTGTCTCGTTGCCAGTGTACCCTTTCAGAAAATTCGTCGGGTTCTGACGAGTGGCTCAGGAAAACACCGATGGATGTTTGATGTGCAGTTGCTGTTTTGGGACCCTTTGGTTTCCTGAATATACTGCCCTCTGGAATAATGTACAGCTTCTATTTCGGATCCTGTACGTGTAGGCGACGGCATTTACGTTGGCTAGTTACAGTCATGGACATGTAGGCGTTTTGAAGTACCCAGGTCTCCACTACATAATTTCACGTCGTAATCAGAATCAAATCCAAATTCGAAAGCGGGGTCGCGAATGAAATACAAGAGTTACCACCGAAAGCACGTTTATTATGAACACCAACATACAGCCAGAACAGTACTGAACTCTTTATTGGATAGCGTAGCTATTTATACAGACATCGAATACTCCGTAATATAAAAAGATTACAATCACAAGAAATTTTGAGAAACTTCCACAATCACTAAAGGCTAAATAAAAAATAATAGCTGGTGGTTGGGCTTGAACTGGCGACCAGCAGATTACTAGACAGCGGCGCTAACCACAGCTTCGCACTGTACTCACCACTGCGTGCTCCATTGTTGGAGGAGGAGATGAGTGTTTGACGTCCCGTCTACAAGGAGGTCACTAGAGAGGAGGACAAGCTGCGATTAGGGAAGAATGGGGGAAGCAAATCAGCCGTGCCCTTTCAAAGGAACCATCCAGACATTTGCCTGAAGTGATTTGGGGAAACCATGGAAAACCGAAATCAGGATGGACGGACGCGAGTCTGAACCGTGGTCCTCCCGAATGCCTCGCCAATATTAAGCAGACAGAAAGACGGTACTAGAGACTGGAGTCTCACTGCTATGTGTAGCATCAAGATGGTGCTATCTTTGTGCTGAGCCTCCGAGGAGAGCGTTCGTTGCATGATTGTCTTCGTTTTCGTATTGAGCATCCTGCAATTGCTACGACGGTGTGGAGTGTCGTTGGGTACATAACGCGATCTCCTCTGGTTTTGATTGACATAATTTGGAAACTAATCGTGATATTTTTGATTTGTTAAAGCCTGTGACTGTGCCCTATCTGCGAAATTTCTGTGATGTTATCTTCCAGTATGATAACACAATACAGCAGTTGTCCATGCTGTCCCGACATACCTCCTTATAGAGAGAGAGAATGGCGTTACCGTCCGTGTAGAGGGAACTGGTACCATTTACAACTCTGATTAGCCGCAGATGACATAACATTATCTCTAACCTCTGCACCTCTAATCTATAACGGAATACCTCCTTGCACGATTCAAGATGTGAAGAGCATCTTTCAACCTGACGATTCCTCACGCCAGCAACTCGCCATGGCTGATAAGGTCTTTTCGATCGAATTTCCGTGATTTTCCTGGCTATCAAGAGAGCCGATGTACATCACGGAGAGGTATAGTGTTGAAATCTCGACAGCATATTTTCCAAGAAGAGTCGGACATCATATTGCTTTCTTCCACATAAATTTCGCTAAATGACCACGACGAGAAAACAAGAGAAATTGGAGTCTATACACAGGTTTGTTGACAATCAATCTTCTCATGCACAATTCATGAATGTAGCAGGAGAGAGAGGGGTATACAGGGTGAGACACCTAACGTTACCGCTGGATATATGTAGTAAACCACATCAAATACTGACGAACCGATTCCACAGACCGAACGTGAGGAGAGGGGCTAGTGTAATTGTTTAATACAAACCACACAAAAATGCACGGAAGTATGTTTTTTAACACAAACCTACGTTTTTTTGAATGGAACCCCGTTAGTTTTGTTAGCACATCTGAACATATAAAGAAATACGTAATCAGTGCCGTTTGTTGCATTGTAAAATGTTAATTACATCCGGAGATATTGTAACCTAAAGTTGACGCTTGAGCACCACTCCACCGCTGTTCGATCGTGTGTATCGGAGAGCACTGCAACATACATCGCGTTTCTACAGAATGATCTGCCAACGTTGCTCGAAAATGTCCCACTGGAAACGCGTCGACGTATGTGGTATCAGCGTGACGGTGCACCTGCACATTCCGCAATTAACTCTAGGCTGACCCTTGACAGGATGTTCGACGGGCGTTTCATAGGACGTGGAGGACGCATAAATTGACCAAACCGTTTTCCTGATCTTACACCTCTGGACTTCTTTCTGTGGGGTACGTTAAAGGAGAATGTGTACCGTGATATGCCTACAACCCCAGAGGATATGAAACAACGTATTGTGGCAGCCTGCAGTGACATTACACCAGATGTACTGCGGCGTGTACGACATTCATTACGCCAGAGATTGCAATTGTGTGTAGCAAATGATGGCCACCACATTGAACATCTATTCGCCTGACATGTCGGGACACACTCTATTCCACTCCGTAATTGAAAACGGAAACCACGTGTGTACGTGTACCTCACCCCTCATGGTAATGTACATGTGCGTCAGTGAAAAAGACCAATAAAATGGTGTTAGCATATGGACGTAATGTGCTGTTCCAGTCTCGTCTGTACCTAAGGTCCATCACCGTTCCCTTTGGATCCCTACGTAATTCGGTGCTCTCCGATACACACGATCGAACAGCGGTGGAGTGGTACCTAAGCGTCAACTTTAGGTTACAATATCTCCGGATGTAATTAACATTTTACAATGCAACAAACGGCACTGATTACGTATTTCTTTATATGTTCAGATGTGCTAACAAAACTAACGGGGTTACATTTAAAAAAACATAGGTTTGTGTTAAAAAACATACTTCTGTGCATTTTTGTATGGTTTGTATTAAATAATTACACTAGCCCCTCTCCTCACGTTCGGTCGATGGAATCGGTTCGTCAGTATTTGATGTGGTTTACTACATATATCCAGCGGTAACGTTAGGTGGCACACCCTGTATAGAGGTACGAGAAACACCCTTTGACACCCATCGCAGCGTGCCTTGCAAAGTATAAATGCAGATGAATACTTATATTCCTTGTTGCTACAGATAAAGTATGAGTCGTTACAAAAACTTGGAGACATGCGTGTAGTGAATGATGCAACGGGATGTAGTGCCCAAAAAGCTGACAATTTAATGCGAGGACAGAAATTTATGAGATAATGGCTTGTTCAAACCGCCCAGAGCTGGTACATGTTGTCACACAAAACTGTTGCTGAAGCAGAACTTGAGGAGACGATGCTGAGACGTCTCGGAGAAGATTCGTCAACAAAATACTCGCCATCTTGCCCATGATCTCCATACTTCAAAGACTTCATATGTGGGCAACAACATTTGAAAGCGGTTTGGTCAAATAACTTCAAAACCGGAGTTCAGTTCTTTCAATGGAAGCGATGAGAGTGTCGGTCGTCACTTCGACCAGTTGCTCTGACGTTAAGTCGTTCCTGCACGGGGTTATTTGTTTATGCCAGTAAAAAATTAAACATTCATCCGACCACTAGTATCTTAAAGTATTCCGTTTTGGATTCCCTACTACGGTGCGTAATTTCGTCGCTCCACGCTCACGGTTCCCTATGTATGTTTGCAATGCTACTAACCCAAACTTTATCTAGTTGATGCTACGTATGAGTGAGAAACACCTTCATATAGAGGGTGATTCCAAGATGAGGTAAGCAACTTTCAGAAATGATGAGCAAGGATAAATTATCAACTTGACACAAGCAACCCTGGCCCGGAAATATTCGCATCGAAAGTTATAAGCAAAAATCTTTCTGATATATCTTTCATGTGAATATATGTACCAATAGAGTTGGTACTAAGACTGTTGGGAGGAAACTTTCAGAGGTTGTAGTATGGACGAAAACAAGGAAAAAACAGTCTGGTAAATATGAGCACTACGACGCCTACCTTAAGAATTATGAACACTTGTTCATCTTCGCTAGTGTGAAACACACGTCTTTTACTGAACAAGTGCCTATAGCTCTAAAGATATGCATTATAGAGCCCATGTCTCAAATTGGTTTACCCTTCTCCATTATTTCTGAAAGTTTGTAACATCACCACGGATCACCCTATATGCAGCTTTCTGCTCAGAATAGCGCTAAGCTTTGTATCGAACGGCCAGTACGAGAATGAAATGACAGGACCGGGCGATGTGGAACAATGGTAAAACACTGAACTTGTTTTCAGAAGAACAGCGCTTAAAATCCCCGTCCCACAGCCATATTTAGGTGCTGCATGACTTCTGAAAGTCCGGGATGTTTTCTTGAAGGGCCGAGGCCGATTTCCTTCCCTGTCCTTCCAAAATGCGAGATTTTGCATCGTCTCTAGTTACCTCGTCATGTTTGAAATGCTAGACCTTAATCTTCCATTCTCTGACAGTCTCAGTATACGTCAATGGTTTATCACACAGGGGTTATTAAAACTACCCTCATAGGTTTCACAGATGATACAATGATCTATAATGAATTATTATCTGAAAAAAGTTGCACACATATTCAGACAGTGATAAGATTTCATAGTGGTGCGAAGATTAGCAACAAGCTTTAAAAGTTCAGAAATGTAAAACTTCGCACTTCACAAAGCAAGAAATGACTACAGAATCAATGAGTCACGGTTGCAATAGGTCGATTCAGATGAATACAAAAGAAACAATTTGTAGGGATATAAAATGGGCCGGTCAGACAGGCTCAGTGGTAGGTAAAGCAGGTATCGGACTGGACGTGTACAAAGGAGAGCAGCACATTTGGTCACAGGTATGGTTGACCCATGGGAGGGCGTCACAGAGAAGCTGAAAACACTGAATTGGTAGAGTTTGAAGATAGACTCAAACATTCCGCGAAAGCGTGCTTGGAAAGTTTGGCGAAGCAACTCTAAATGATGACTCTAGGGATATGTGTATACTACAACCCCCTCGCATAGGGACCGGAAAGGCAAGATTAGGCTAATTATAGCACTCTAGGGGCGTTGAAGCAGTCATTCTACTCGCACTCCCTACGTGAATGGAACGGGAAAAATCTATATTGACTAGTGCAACGGGAAGTACCGTCTGTGATGCATTTGACAGTCGATTACAGAGTAGCGATGTAAATGTAGATAATGCAGCAGTATCGGTTTGTTCGCTGACGACGACGGCTACGACGATGATGTCGTTGTATACAAGAAAGTACTGTCCTCGGGTGATCGTAAGGAGTTGCAGAGAGACCCGGAAAAATAATTGCACTTGGGGTAATGAACGACGGCTCTCTTTAAATGTAGATAGTGGTGAATAGTGAGCCGTGCGCCTGGCTTTGTGGCGACAGTGGTGTCTTCTGCACTACTGGCCATTAAAATTTCTACACCAAGAAGAAATGCAGATGACAAACGGGTATTCATTGGACAAACATATTATACTAGAATTTACATGTGATTACATTTTCACGCAATTCGGGTGCATAGATCCTGAGAAATCAGTACCCAGACAAACCACCACTGGCCGTAATAACGGCCTTGGCACGCCTGGGCATTGAGCCAAACAGAGCTTGGATGGCGTGTACAGGTACAGCTGCCCATGCAGCTTCAACACGATACCACAGATCATCAAGAGTAGTGACCGGCGTATTGTGACGAGCCAGTTGCTCGCCCACCATTGATCAGACGTTTTCAATTGGTGAGAGATCTGGAGAATGTGCTGGCCAGGGCAGCAGTCGAACATTTTCTGTATACAGAAAGGCCCGTACAGGACCTGCAACATGCCGTCGTGCATTATCCTGCCGAAATGTAGGGTTTCGCAGGGATCGAATGAAGGGTAGAGCCACGGGCCGTAACACATCTGAAATGTAACATCCACTGTTCAAAGTGCCGTCAATGCGAACAAAAGGTGACCGAGACGTGTAACCAACGGCACCCCATACCATCACGCCGGGGGATACGCCAGTATGGCGATGACGAATACACGCTTCCAATGTGCGTTCACCGCGATGTCGCCAAACACGGATGCGACCATCATGATGCTGTAAACAGAACCTGGATTCATCCGAAAAAATGACGTTTTGCCATTCGTGCACCCAGGTTCGTCGTTGAGTACACCATCGTAGGCACTCCTGTCTGTGATGCAGCGTCAAGAGTAACCGTTGCCACGGCCTCCGAGCTGATAGTCCATGCTGCTGCAAACGTCGTCGAACTGTTCGTGCAGATAGTTGTTGTCTTGCAAACGTCCCCATCTGTTGACTCAGGGATCGAGACGTGGCTGCACGATCCGTTACAGCCTTGCCTGTCATCTCGACTGCTAGTGATACGAGACCGTTGGGATCCAGCACGGCATTCCGTATTACCTTCCTGAACCCACCGATTGCATATTGTGCTAACAATCATTGGACCTCGACCAACGCGAGCAGCAATGTCGCGATACGATAAACCGCAATCGCGATAGGCTACAATCCGACCTTTATCAAAGTCGGAAACGTGATGGTACGCATTTCTCCTCCTTACGCGAGGCATCACAACAACGTTTCACCAGGCAACGCCGGTCAACTGCTGTTTGTGTATGAGAAATCGGTTGGAAACTTTCCTCATGTCAGCACGTTGTAGGTGCCGCCACCGGCGCCAGCCTTGTGTGAATCCTCTGAAAAGGTAATCATTTGCATATCACAGCATCTTCTTCGTATCGGTTAGATTTCGCGTCTGTAGCACGTCATCTTCGTAGTGTAGCAATTTTAATGGCCAGTAGTGTATTTATTGATGGTCGTCCGTGGTTTAGTGTTCCGATCAGAGACGATGGTCTGAGGGTCTTTGACTATTTAAGCGCTCGCGGCGTGTCAGTTGCTGTCGAGTCCTTTCAAGTTTGGTTCCGCGGTGGTGCGAGGATACTCCGCGGGTCACGCGCCGGTTGACAGAGTGAGAGAGCGAGTGGGCGGTGGAGTGAGGGGCGCGTTGACCGCTGTGATGGTGCGGAGCCGGCGTGCTCGCTGAGTACGAGTGCAAGGAGAGTACTGTACTCGAGTCTGAGGGGCCAAATTGTACTGGCGTTCACAAGCACCGGTGACCGTTTGTTAGTCTGATTGGTTTGGAGGCTAAAAGGCTGTTTCAAGCATTGGTGTGGCACACAGAAGTACCAGTATAGTTACGCAGTTATATACTACTCTGTTACAGGATTGCTCTACCGAGTGTATGTGTTGTGAAACAGTTGGTTGGTCTAAGCGATTTGATATTAGTAATCTGCCCACGTTCTACTGTTCAAGTTTCTTTCGCCCGTTAAGAAATGTCTTTACTTCAGGTGACTATAATTTAGCACGGTGTTCTTTTTTTAAAGAACTATCACATGGTGTTGTTGTTGTTTCATCGTACTTTACATGTTTTGTGCTCTAAACGGAGTTCACCCATAACGTAAAGGTTAGCTGGGTGGATGATCACTGAACTGTTTAAATGGTTCAAATGGCTCTGAGC
Source organism: Schistocerca americana (assembly GCF_021461395.2). Lineage (NCBI taxonomy): Eukaryota > Metazoa > Arthropoda > Insecta > Orthoptera > Acrididae > Schistocerca > Schistocerca americana. The sequence continues at coordinate 486,416,844 of NC_060124.1, read as the reverse complement.
ACTATGGGACTTAACATCTGAGTTCATCAATCCCCTAGAACGTAGAACTACTTAAACCTAACTAACCTAAGGACATCACACACATCCATGCCCGAGGCAGGATTCGAACCTGCGACCGTGGTAGCAGCGCGGTTCCGGACTGAAGCGCCTAGAGCTGCTCTGCCACAGTGACCGGCTGAACTGTTTATAATTCTAGTATGGTTAAGTGGGGTGAGCCTGTTACTTCTTGTCAACCCAGCAGATATTTCTGAACTCGCTGTTGACTTACTGATTGTATGTGGAATACGAATAACTAGCTTAAACTGTTCGCACTGCGGTTGATACGAAGTTGTTTCATAAAGTCATCCGCTCTTACTTGTATTGGTCAAATAATTACTTCTTCTTGAAGTGTCTGGAAGTCACTCATATTGTTGGTTTTAAGCTGATATGAGAGGGAGCAATCATCTGTTGGCTTAATTCACAGACGGCTAAATTAAAAGGTTAAAATTAAACGGGTCCGTGGCGTTTGATGCTAAGGAATAATTTTAATACTTGTAACTGCTTTTCATTGTAAATTTTATGTCTGTCTGTGTGTGTGTGTGTGTGTATTGGGGTTACTTATGTCTTTTGCCGTTGTTAAACATCTTAATTAAGCGCTGTAGCTTCCTGTCTGTGCCTGGTGCCAGTAGGTTTGCGTTACAGGTATCGTAAGTTATTGTAAGCAGAAGCGCCAAGAGGCGGACTATTGTAAAGGGAAAGGCCAGCAAGTGTACTGAAGAACATGCCATTTGTAAAACTAATATCAATACTGTGGTGCATAAACCCACCCACCACCACAGGTTATGTGCTGTTGTTTATCCGTGGTTGCAAATGGGTTTACAAGGCTTGTATCTGTTGTTTAGCTGATTGTCTTTATTGGTGTCTCGAGCCAGCCGTTTGTGAAATTGTAAGTTGTAATTATTTCTTTTAAGGAGAAAAGGTCATACTTGATGATTCTTTATACCTATTGTTTATTGTCAATATTATTTTACAGTCCGCAATCGGAGTTGTAAAGTTAATAATGTTCTTTAAGCTGGTTGTTAGAGTTTGGTTACAGTTTTCTGTACTGACCATTACTGTGGAAGTGTTTAAGGTTTTGAAGAGACTAACATTAAACCTGAATGAGATTTTCACTCTGCAGCGGAGTGTGCGCTGATATGAAACTTCCTGGCAGATTAAAACTGTGTGCCCGACCGAGACTCGAACTCGGGACCTTTGCCTTTCGCGAGTGAAAATCTCATTCTGGAAACATCCCCCAGGCTGTGGCTAAGCCATGTCTCCGCAATATCCTTTCTTTCAGGAGTGCTAGTTCTGCAAGGTTCGCAGGAGAGCTTCTGTAAAGTTTGGAAGGTAGGAGACGAGGTACTGGCAGAAGTAAAGCTGTGAGTACCGGGCGTGAGTCGTGCTTCGGTAGCTCAGTTGGTAGAGCACTTGCCCGCGAAAGGCAAAGGTCCCGAGTTCGAGTCTCGGTCGGGCACACAGTTTTAATCTGCCAGGAAGTTTAACATTAAACCTGTTTCTAAGGTATTTTGTAAAGTGGCTTGGCACTGTACCACTCCTACAGCTACCATTTCAAGTATCTTGACCACGTCACATCGTATAAGCACGTAAGAAGCGAAATGAAATGGAATGATGATGTAAAATCAGTAGTAGGAAAGGAGAATGGAAGACTTACATTTGTTGGAAGGGTTCTGGGAAAGTGTGGTAGGTCTGTAAAGCACATCACATACAGATTGTTGGAGTGACCAGTTGTGAAATATTGTTGCAGTGTCTAAAGTCCTTACTGAGTAGACATGACAACACACAACAGACATCAAACGAATTGTGAGGTATGGTGCTAGAAATCAAAGAGGTCAGTATAGCCCACAGGAAAGTATGAAATAAATGCTCAGGTAACTTTTATAGGAATCCTTGGAGAAAAGGACAATGTAGTTCTCGCAAAACCCTGTCGGGCAGGTGTAGAGAACCTTTATTGGAAAATGAAACTTTCTAGCGGATTAAAACTGTGATTCAAGCATTGGACCTACGCCCACAGCGGCCAAGCCTTGTGTCCACTGAAGTATCCAGCCACGAGTTAAGACCCGCCCTCACAGCTTTACTTTCGGCAGTGCCGTCTGTCCTACCTTCCAAACTTCACAGAAGTTGCAGAAGTTGCCCTGCACACCTTGTGGGATACGGATAACGCGGTAACATGACTTAGCCATCGTCTGAGGGATCGTTCCCATAGTGAATTTTCACTCCACACAGAAATGTCCTATTATTTGGAACTTAATGGCAGATTAAAAGTGTGTGCCAGATCTGAACAGAAGTCTCAGGTTCGAGTCCCGGGAGGTTTCAAATCAGCACACACTACGCTACAGAGCGAAAATTCGTTCAGGAAATATATTCTAAAGTGATTGTTCGACCCTTACACATCCCTCACCGTATATCTCTCATACGGATATTCAGAGGCATGTAGGCAGTCATTTTCCTCTCGCACAGAACGCGAATGTAGTAGTACAGCAAACTGATAATACTCGTACGATGTATCTTCTGCCATGCATTGTGCAGTGGCTTGTTGAATATACATATACACTACTGGACATTAAAATTGCTACACCAAGAAGGAATGCAGATGATAAACGGGAATTCATTGGACAAATATATTGTACTAGAACTGACGTGTGATTATATTTTCACGCAATTTGGGTGCATAGATCCTGAGACATCAGTACCCAGAACAACCACCTCTGGCCGTAATAACGGCCTTGATACGCCTGGGCATTGGCCAAACAGAGCTTGGATGACGTGTACAGGTACAGCTGTCCATGCAGCTTCAACACGATACCACAGTTCATCAAGAGTAGTGACTGGCGTATTGTGACGAGCCAGTTGCTCGGCCACCATTGACCAGACGTTTTCAGTTGGTGAGGGATCTGGAGAATGTACTGGCCAGGGCAGCAGTCGAACATTTTCTGTACCCAGAAAGGCACGTACAGGAGCTACAACATGCCGTAGTGCATTATCCTGCTGAAATGTAGGGTTTCGCAAGGATCGAATGAAGGGTAGATCCACGGGTTTGTAAGACATATGAAATGTAACGTCCACTGTTCAAAGTGCCGTCAATGCGAACGAGAGGTGACCGAGACGTGTAACCAACGGCACCCCATACCATCACGCCGGGTGATACGCCAGTATGGCGATGACGAATACACGCTTCCAATGTGCGTTCACCGCGATGTCGCCAAACACGGATGCGACCATCATGATGCTGTAAACAAACCTGGATTCATCCGAAAAAATGACGTTTTGCCATTCGTGCACCCAGGTTCGTCGTTGAGAACACCATCGCAGGCGCTCCTGTCTGTGATGCAGGTTAAGGGTGACCGCAGCCATGGTCTCCGAGCTGACAGTCAATGCTGCTGCAAACGTCTTCGAACTGTTCGTGCAGATGGTTGTTGTCTTGCAAACGTTCCCATCTTTTGACTCAGGAATTGAGACGTGGCTGCACGATCCGTTACAGCGATGCGGATAAGATGCCTGTCATCTCGACTGCTAGTGATACGAGGCCGTTGGGATGGAACACGGCGTTCCGTATTACCCTCCTGAACCCACCGATTCCATATTCTGCTAACAGTCATTGGATCTCGACCAACGCGAGCAGCAACGCCGCGATACGATAAACTGCAATCGCGATAGGCTACAATCCGACCTTTATCAAAGTCGGAAACGTGATGGTACGCATTACTCCTCCGGTCAACTGCTGTTTGTGTACGAGAAATCGGTTGGAAACTTTCCTCGTGTCAGCACGATGTAGGTGTCGCCACCGGCGCCAACCTTGAGTGAATACCCTGAAAAGCTAATCATTTGCATATCACAGCATCTTCTTCCTATCGGTTAAATTTCGCGTCTGTAGCACATCTTCGTGGTGTAGTAATTTTAACGGCCAGTAGTGTATTTGAACATTGCACTACCTACGACTCGAAAGCCAACTCACTTCTCTATCCGACCGATTTATCTCCCGATTACGGAGAAATATGCCAGCTGAGGCAACTCTGTTCGATCTTACCGACGAAAGCGGCGAGGAACTGGGGCCAGGTGGAGTACTTGGCTTCGGCCCGGCTGGTCTCTTCGGCCTTTCGCTGGATGGCCGCCTCGATGGCAGCTGGTGCTGCCGACGCGGCCGTCGCGAAGGCACCGCTGAGGGCGTTGCTATCTACCGCGTCGGAGACCAGCTGCTTCATGGCGGGCGTGTTTACTCGGCGAGCGCACGGCAGCGGGCACCTTAAGTACCGCTCCTGTTACTGCTACCTGAAGATGAGGGCTGTAAATCACCGCGGCCGGAACGCTCGAGTATGCACAGCGGGAGCACACTTGAGCGCTTCGTATCAGTACGTGGCGGAAGGCGCGCGGCGTCTTGTGACTACAGTAATCTCCAGCCCTGCGGTTCAGCTCATGTAACGTCTTTGTTACCCTGAGGCAGTTTTTACTCTTAGCTTTAGATACGGATCACGAGGTTATGTTGGCGTGCACACAACAGACACGGATCAGGTGTCTTGTTGCTATGTGCCAAATCCTTGAGTCTAACCGAACACTGGGAATTTTGACGAAGTATAAATGTAATAATATTCTACACTCCTGGAAATTGAAATAAGAACACCGTGAATTCATTGTCCCAGGAAGGGGAAACTTTATTGACACATTCCTGGGGTCAGATACATCACATGATCACACTGACAGAACCACAGGCACATAGACACAGGCAACAGAGCATGCACAATGTCGGCACTAGTGCAGTGTATATCCACCTTTCGCAGCAATGCAGGCTGCTATTCTCCCATGGAGACGATCGTAGAGATACTGGATGTAGTCCTGTGGAACGGCTTGCCATGCCATTTCCACCTCGCGCCTCAGTTGGACCAGCGTTCGTGCTGGACGTGCAGACCGCGTGAGACGACGCTTCATCCAGTCCCAAACATGCTCAATGGGGGACAGATCCGGAGATCTTGCTGGCCAGGGTAGTTGACTTACACCTTCTAGAGCACGTTGGGTGGCACGGGATACATGCGGACGTGCATTGTCCTGTTGGAACAGCAAGTTCCCTTGCCGGTCTAGGAATGGTAGAACGATGGGTTCGATGACGGTTTGGATGTACCGTGCACTATTCAGTGTCCCCTCGACGATCACCAGTGGTGTACGGCCAGTGTAGGAGATCGCTCCCCACACCATGATGCCGGGTGTTCGCCCTGTGTGCCTCGGTCGCATGCAGTCCTGATTGTGGCGCTCACCTGCACGGCGCCAAACACGCATACGACCATCATTGGCACCAAGGCAGAAGCGACTCTCATCGCTGAAGACGACACGTCTCCATTCGTCCCTCCATTCACGCCTGTCGCGACACCACTGGAGGCGGGCTGCACGATATTGGGGCGTGAGCGGAAGACGGCCTAACGGTGTGCGGGACCGTAGCCCAGCTTCATGGAGACGGTTGCGAATGGTCCTCGCCGATACCCCAGGAGCAACAGTGTCCCTAATTTGCTGGGAAGTGGCGGTGCGGTCCCCTACGGCACTGCGTAGGATCCTACGGTCTTGGCGTACATCCGTGCGTCGCTGCGGTCTGGTCCCAGGTCGACGGGCACGTGCACCTTCCGCCGACCACTGACGACAACATCGATGTACTGTGGAGACCTCACGCCCCACGTGTTGAGCAATTCGGCGGTACGTCCACCCGGCCTCCCGCATGCCCACTATACGCCCTCGCTCAAAGTCCGTCAACTGCACATACGGTTCACGTCCACGCTGTCGCGGCATGCTACCAGTGTTAAAGACTGCGATGGAGCTCCGTATGCCACGGCAAACTGGCTGACACTGACGGCGGCGGTGCACAAATGCTGCGCAGCTAGCGCCATTCGACGGCCAACACCGCGGTTCCTGGTGTGTCCGCTGTGCCGTGCGTGTGATCATTACTTGTACAGCCCTCTCGCAGTGTCCGGAGCAAGTATGGTGGGTCTGACACACCGGTGTCAATGTGTTCTTTTTTCCATTTCCAGGAGTGTAGATCACCGCGAGTGGAAGAGAAGATAACTGAAACTGAACAGTTCAAATTTCTCGGTGTTTAGATAGGTAGTAAGCTGTTGTGGAAAGCCCACGTTCAGGATCTTGTTCAATGACTTAATACTGCCATTTTTACTATTCGAACGGTATCAGAAGTGAGTGATACTTCGACAGAAAAATTAGTAATCTTTGATTATTTTCATTCGCTTATGTCGTATGGTGTTATATTTAGGGGTAACTCTTGCCATTCTACAAGGATATTTTTGGCTCAGAAACGGGCGGTTCGGGCAATAAGTGGTGTGAGTTCACGAACCTCTTGTCGACCTCTGTTTACGAGTCTGGGTATTTTGACATTGGCCTCTCAATATGTATATTCCTTATTGTCGTTTCTTGTTACCAATATTAGTTTATTCCCAAGAATAAGCAGCTTTCACTCGGTTAATACTCGGCAGAAATCTAACCTGCATTTGGATCGGACTTCCTTAACTCTTGTGGAAAAAGGTGCATCCATTTTCAATAAGCTGCCACTCGAGTTAAAAAATCTTAGCAGTAATCCACGCGCTTTCAAATCGAAACTGAAGAGTTTCCTCATGGGTCACTCCTTCTATTCTGTCGAGGAGTTCCTTAAAAAATTAAACTAATTCTTATTGTATTGCTAATAGCGTTTACTTAAACTTATGGACTGACTTTTTTCAGGTTCATGAACATTTATTTTTATCTGTTATTACTTTTATGTTGTAATTTCATGTACTGACACGTTCCATGACCTTGGACATTTGCTCCTCAATTTGGTCCTACTGAACTTGACGTGTAAATAAATAAAATAAATAAATAAGATAGGAGGTCAAGGGAAAACACGCTCCAACCTATTTCAGTAGGGCGATGACCATGTAGACAACAATTGCCTACCGATTTCAAAACAGCAGTAGAGTGATCCGTTATTTTAAGAAACAGCCACGTAACGATGCGTCATTACCGAAATCTTGGCTTGGTGAAGCTGAGAAAATAAACTGAATTACTGGACAAAATTTTAGTGAATGGATTATCATTCCAGATATGCAGCGGCAATTTCAATGATACTTGTCACCCAGCATTGAGTTCATAGCTATTACCGACAGGGTGAAGTTATCAAACTAAGATTTCACGCTGAATTCTCTTATACGAAATTTCGTGATAACTTAAAATGGGCCGTGATATTGACCCAATAATGATATGCATTTTTCTCAGTGTTGCTTCGCTACTTTCTAAACTTATCTGTTGCTGTTATAATTCACGTTTAGACCCTATTGGACCATGCTGTGCACAACAATGGGCATTTTCAGGGTTTTGTTATAACTTTTGTTGTGCCCTGAATTTCCGGCCTGAAAATTTTTCTGTCTGGTATATCAGGTTGTGTTTTTCTTGATCCCTTTCGGTCTTCTGTAACTCTACTGATCCATTCTATTGTTTCAACTTCAGTTTTATCACGAGTTTCGCAGGATTCCTCGAACAGACTTGTTAATGTGGTTGGTTACATTTTCCTAATATGCCTGCTGTTTTCATATCCGAATGAATATTCATGCATTTTTCAGGTTCCATATTTGCTTTTAATCTGTGTGCTCCTTCTTCAGTATAATTTGGACTGAATATTGTACCGATTTCTTTCCGTTCTCTCTTTTGGATTTCTGCAATATTTTTCTTCCTTTTAAATTTGGTGTTTCAGCTCTGTAAAGACACTCTGGTTTGGCGACTGTGTTGAAGTGTGCGATTGTCGTAACCAATCATTTCCAGACCAGTTTCCTGAACGGTTTCACCCAAAAACTGGAACTGAGAAACTCTCTCGATTTTCCCGCATCATGTAGTTGCTAGACATGTGACTTGTTTTTGCAAATGGTATTTGGAGTTCTACTCTGCTGTTTCTTGATGAATTTCCTGTTTGATTTTTCCGAAATTTCTCTCTCGAATTTTATCTTCGATTTTACACCACGTAGTGTTTCACTGGGAACTGCAGTCGTTTTGAGGTCGAGACCATGTTCTTTCAGCATTTGGAAGAGAGACGTACGGCTCACTGAGCCATAAACTTTTTAAGAATCTACTAATAGGCGAACTGCTTTTCTTACTAAGAAGTTTTGATACCTGAAAATTAGTTTGAGAACTAAAATTTTCCCCATGCAAGATATACTTAGATTTAGAATTTTCAGTGGGACTGGTAGAAAGGAAATACGTCTATTTTTGTTCACTTACGCTGTCTCTCCCTGTCCGTTTACCTTCTCGAAGCAGATATTTCGGGGCTGACATTTATTTAGCTTCGTTTTAAAAGTTCTAGTGCTACTTTTTTGGAAGTCTTCAATGTCATGAAGTTGACTGCTCTCTTACTGTCAGTTTTAGCACCTAATTAATTTTGAAGTTTCTTTTAGAGTTGTCACGAATATGTCATGTGGAATTTCTGATTTGTCACTATTCCATGTTTTGAATGCCTTTACGGTATCATGATTTAGCAGCTTGTACAGAATCTACATCCCACCAAGGGTGTTTTCTCCGCTTCTGTAAAGGAATTTCGTTTTTCACAGTTTTGATAAACTTGTGTTTGAGTTGATCCCAATTTTGTACTTCATTCGGGTTATGTAATGGTCTGTGTCAGTATTCGCCCCTTTGCGTACCTGATTCTTGAAAATATCCTTGTGATGTCTGTTGCATTATCTGTGCTACAACCAGGAGGTTATAGTTCGATTACTGGGGAAGAAAATGAAGAAAAATAATCTACTCTCTGTAAAATTTTTTGAAACATTCGTTGAAGTATATTGAACACGGTGACAAGCTAACTGAAGAAGAAAGAAAAAAAAATGTACCTCACCGTCACGTGGAATACGAGGTCATTAAAGAATTGCAATTGAATAAGAGATGGCAGCTATATTGGAGAAGTAGGGTTCTTGCCTCTAAGGCAAATGACAAGTCTCACTTGCCTTGGGCATCGGCACGACAGTCCGGCGCAGGGTGGGCAATACCGTCAGATCGTGGTTGGTAATAGTGAATAGACGGGACAAAATGCAACAAATCACTCTGCAGTTCCACGCTAGTGTAGGAGCCACGGCACAACATTTATACGTCTGCACACCGCGACTTACGGGCCACAGACACTTGCCTCAACGCAGGACCAGCACTACTAGCCGCTCGGGTAATAGGAATACATCACTTATAACAGCTGTAAACGGTCTGTACAAGTCTCATTATTTCTGCATAACTATGGCCATACAGGGAGAATTAACAGACTTAGAACGCGTAATGGGAGTTAGACACATGAGAAATTCAGTTTCGGAAATCGTTTGGGAATTCAATATTCCGAGACCCACAGTATCAAGAGTATTCCGAGAATAACAAATTCCAGGGATTATCTCTCACCATGGACAACGCAGTGGCCAGAGGCCTTCACCTAACGACCGAGAGCAGCGGCGTTTGCATAGAGTTGTCAGTGCTAACAGACAAGCAACACTGTGAATCAATTGTGGGACGTACTACAAACATAGAATAGTGCGACGATATGTGGCGATAATGGTCTATGGCAGTAGTCGACCGACGAGAATGCTTTTGCTAACAGCAAGGCATAACACGCTGCGCCTCTCCTGGGCTCGTAACCATGTCGGTGGGACCCTGGACGGGGAGAAAACGGTGGGCTGGTCAGATGAGTCCAGATTTTGGTTGATAAAGGCTGAGTGTAGCCATGTATGGAAGTGAAACGTGGACGATAAATAGTTTAGACAAGAAGAGAATAGAAGGTTTCGAAATGTGATGCTACAGAAGAATGCTGAAGATTAGATGGGTAGATAACATAACTAATGAGGAGGTACTGAACAGAATTGGAGAGAAGAGAAATTTGTGGCACAACTTGACTAGAAAAAGGGATCGATTGGTAGGACATATTCAAAGGCATCAAGGGATCACCAATTTAGTATTGGAGGGCAGCGTGGAGGGCAGAAATCGTAGAGGGAGATCAAGAGATGAATACACTAAACAGATTCAGAAGGATGCATATTGCAGTAGGTACTGGGAGATGAAGAAGCTTGCACAGGATAGAGTAGCATGGAGAGCTGCGTTAAACCAGTCTCAGGACTGAAGACAATAACAAACAAAGGCTGAGGGTAGGATTGCAGGGTTAGAGTGTGGCGCAGACCCCACGAAGCCACAGACCCAAGTCGTCGACAAGACACTGGGCAAGTTGGTGGTAGCTCCATAATGGTGTAGGCTGTGTTTACATGGAATGGTGTGGGTCCTCTGGTCCAACTGAACCTATCATTAACTGGAAATGGTTACGTTCGGCAACTTGGAGATCATCTGCAGCCTTTCGTGGACCTTATGTATCCAAACAACAATGTCATGTCACCAGGCTACAATTATTCGCGATTGCTTTGAGCAACATTCTGGACAATTCGAGCGAATGATCTGCCCACCTGGCCCTCCCAATACGAATCCCATTGAACATTTATGGGACATAATGGAGAGGTCAGTTCGTGCACATCATGCACCAACATCATGCACCTTCAACTCTTTCGGAATTATGGACGGCTATAGAGACAGCATGGATCAATATTTTTGCAGGGAACTTCCTACGCCCTGTGGAATCCATACCACTTCAAGCTGCTGCACTACACGACACGATATTAGGAGGTATCCCATGACTTTTGTCACTGCAACGTAATCTTCAGCGTTGTTCTGTAGCACCACAATTCAAAAATTTCATTCTTTTCTATTATGTTAGATTCTTATCTGAAATGTTTATTGTTCACAGACTACAGTCCAGACCGACACCTTCAGAAAACACTTCCTGACACTCAACAGCAGGTCTTCATCCGTTCCTATGGGCGTTTTATATGCCAACGTCTTTCCGTAACCACAGAGAAAAAATTCCAGACGTGCGAAATCCGGCTATCGCGCTGGACATGGATCAGGCCCTTCCAATCCAATGACCATGGTACGTGTTGCTCAGGTGCTCCCGGACTGTGCACCGTCGTGTTGACACCATATCCTTTCGCGGACAACAGGGGGTACAGTCTCCAAGAACTATTGCAGAACATCTCGCAGGAACATCACGTAAGATGGACCTGTCAAACGAGGAGGCAGCAAATAAATTCCTATTAGGTGATCTTCGACGTTGACAGAGAATCGTTGCTGGTTGCCACTGATGTGAGTGGCGCGGATGTTGTCCTCACGCCAAACATGGCTATTCCGGCTATTGTAAACACCGTCATGGGTGAATCCGTGAACAATACAAACTGCTCAGTGGTGTACGCTTTTTAACACCCGCTTCCTATTCCAACATACTCCCGGGACCTTTGGTAGAGCGCGGCAGAATTGCATCTGCCGTTGCAATATATGCATTGAGGCTGACGGTCGTCTCTTTGAACAAATAGTATCAGCTATGTTGGTGTTATGCTGTATACGTTGTGTATGCCATAACACAATGAATATGCATTTCCAACCATTGGTTCCCTTCCTCAATATAATCAGTTGCGCACCTACTATTACATGTTGTCTGGTCGGACGAGTCTCGTTTCAAATTGTATCGAGCGTATGGCTGTGTACGGCTATGGAGACAACCTCATGAATCCATGAATCCTGCATGTCAGCAGGGGACTCTTCAAACTGGTGGAGGCTCTGTAATGGTGTGAAGCGTGTGCATTTGGAGTGATATGGGATTTCTGATACGTCTAGATACGACTCTGACAGGTGAGACGTATGTAAGCATCTTGTTTGAACACCGGCTTCTATTCATTTCCAGTGTGCATTCCGACGGACTTGGGAAATTCCAGCAAGACAATGCGACACCGGATTAGCCGAGCGGTCTATGGCGCTGCAGTCATGGACTGTGCGGCTGGTCCAGGCGGAGGTTCGAGTCCTCCCTCGGGCATGGGTGCGTGTGTTTGTCCTTAGGATAATTTAGGTTAAGTAGTGTGTAAGCTTAGGGACTGGTGACCTTAGCAGTTAAGTACCATAAGATTTCACACACATTTGAACAATGCGACACCCCACACGTCCAGAATTGCTAGAGAGTGGCTCTAGGAACACTCTTCTGAGTTTAATCACTTCCACTGGCCACCAGACTCCCCAGACATGAACATACTGAGCATATGTGGGATTCCTTGCAACTTGCTATTCAGAAGAGACTTCCATCCTCTTGTACTCTTACGGATTTAAGGACAGCCCTGCAGGATTCATGGTGTCAGTTCCCTCCAGTCATGCTGCCGTACTTCTGCGCGCTTGCGGGGGCCCTACACGATATTGAGCAGGTGTACCAGTTTCTTTGGCTCTTCAGTGTAGTTTGGTACTATTCACGCATATCACCACCTGTTTTATCTCGAACAGTCGTCTTGAAGTCTAAGTCTGTCGCGCTTATTCATATATCTCGCCCATTAGGTTCGACAGTTTTGTCATAGTTGGTTATCATAAATACCTCAACAATTCTGACCAAATGTTTTGTAACCAAGGGTCCTCTTTCCAGTTTTCTTTCTCTGTGCTGATAAAATTTTTCTCACAATATCATATCTTCCATCTCATCTTCATTTACTTCCTCTTCTTTTCAGCATTGCGCAACATGAAGAATAACTTTTTCGTGACCCCGTAAATGTCCCCCATTGCGACACGTAAGTTGCCTCAAAGTTGTTTAAAACTTTCCTCTGTAATAATACAATAGAGTGACGCCCCGCGACGTTGTCTCTATGACGCTGGACGCTGGAAACTGCTAGATGTCGACACACACACACACACACACACACACACACACACACAAAAGAAGAGGGCACAGCTTAGAAATTCGCGTGAGCTGTAAGTTTGGCTAATGATGTCACGTTGGCACCAATTTCACCTTAATTATGCCCACGTCACCGTGGACGTGTCGCGCTATGGGGAGGTCGTCACACCCATCTTACGAACATTTTCCCCCTTCATTTGGCATGTCTGCGATGGAGGTCAGAACCGCGACACCCAGAGTTAATTCACGCAGTTTTCTTATGGATGGCTGAGGAAAACATTTCAGGAACACCGCCGCTCAGAATCGATACGAAAAGGCCTCAGAGGAGGGCATGAATGGCGTCAATGAAATCACCCTTTCCCTAGGGTGTTGATTCCGACGCATTTCGCGGTCTAAAACGATGGTGTGCAGTGTGATAAACAACATGACGACATTCTTGACAACGTTAAGACAGCGTTGCCACCCCCTGGGAGTTTCAACCCTGTTCTAAGGACGATGTGGGGCTGGAAACCGACTGAACCTGTTCTGATCCATTTGGAGCGATGAGCGACCCCAATTTTTGCTCTGGAATACAGCATGGAGGGATCCTCCAAAAACATTCGATGAAATTTGAACGTGATCCCAAGCAGCAAAGACTGTTTACGGGTTCTCAGTCCTACTGTTTTGAACCCTCCCGTGCTGTGATCATGGGGGGGGGGGGTTAATGAAATGGCAGATGGTCCCTCTGAGGCTGCCTCGCTCCCCTCCCAGTTTGGCAGCACCCTCGGTGCAACTCACGAACCTTTGCTGAGCATGTTAAAAATATACCTGTCAGAAATTTAGACACCAGCTCATCCTCGCGACTGCTCTCTGAAGGTAGGCAAACCCATTTAAGTGTTGCTGAAAGGATTGCCTAGCCCTCAGGCACTAGAATGGCCACAAGGTTGAACTGGATTCTGACAGGGACATTTTTAAAGTGCTCAACAAAGTTGCGTGAGTGGTACCGAGGGTGTTGGCAAACTGGGGGTCTTGAAGGGTCCCTTGCTGTTTTATTCACGCAAATGTTAATGCTGCAACCCCCACCCCTCCCCATCTCGCTGGCTGCCACCATTCTGAAGTACACCGCAGAGGCGTCAAAAAGATGAATGAAATATGGATAGCGGGCCAGAGTGGCGGAGCGGGTCTAGGCGCTACAGTCTGAGACCGCGCGGCCGCTACGGTCGCAGGTTCGAATCCTGCCTCGGTCATGGATGTGTGCGATGTCCTTAGGTTAGTTGGGTTTAAGGAGTTCTAAGTTCTAGGGGACTGATGACCTCAGAAGTTAAGTCCCATAGTGCTCAGAGCCATTTGAACCATTTGAAATATGGATAAGAGTGGTTATGACGGCCTTCTCATCGTTTGACTGTCCACGGTATCTGTGGACAGGTAGTGAAATTTGGTGGCAATGTAACATAAATACCCCACTTTAGAACTCACTTGTGACCTTTTCTGAGCATGTGTCGACATCTCGCCGATTGAAGAGTCGCCGTGATAGGGGGGGGGGGGGGGGGGTGGCGGGGGGGGGGGGGGTTGACGTTGTAGGTCGCCACGCTTTTGCGCCATACACAGGTAGGCTTCAGGCAACTTTGAGCCAAATTTCAAACTTGTCCGTTGCAGTGGGAGACAATTACGGTCTTTCGAAAAAGTGATCCTTTAATTCTCTTGTGCAGTTTATAATAATATCTTTATGTACATTTCAATTGTACAGCTCTTCTTCTTCTACAGCGGTGCAGCCACGCGGTGTCAGGTGCCTTGTCACGGTTAGTGCGGTTCCCCCCGTCGGAGGTTCGAGTCCTCCCTCGGGCATGGGTGTGTGTGTTGTCCATAGTGTAAGTCAGTTTAAGTTAGATTCAGTAGTGCGTAAACTTAGTGACCGATGACCTCAGAAGCTTGGTCCCATAAGACATTACCACAAATTTCCAAAAAAGTCTTGTTGTTGTTGTTGTTGATGATGATGTGGTTTTCAATCCGAAGTCTGGTTTGATGAATCTACCCATGCTGTTCCATCTTATGCAAGCCTCTTCACCTCCGAATAACTACTGCAGCCCCAACATCCATTTGAGCACGCTTACTGTATTTGCTCTTGGTCTCCCTCTAAAGTTCCTCCCCCCCCCCACCCCCCCCACCCCCCGCACCCGTGGTTCCTCCAAAACTAAACTCATGATTCATGTCTCAGAATGTACCCTGTCAACCGATCCCTTCTTTTAGTCAAGTTGTGCCACAAATTATTTTCTTCACAATTCTACTCAGCACCTTCTCATATATAACGCGATCTGCCCACCTAATATTCAGAATTATTCTGTAGCGCCACATTTCAAAAGCGTCTATTCTCTTCTTATCTGAACTGCTTATCGTCCACGTTTCACCTCCGTACAATGCTGTAGTCCACACAAATGACTTCATAATAGATTTCATAACACTTAAACTTATATACGAATTTAACAAATTTCTCCTCCTCAGAAACGCTTTTATTGCAATTGGCAGTCTACATTTTATATCCTTCAGCTATTGTCAGTTGTTCTACTGCCGAAATAACAAAACTCATCTATTCCCGTTTGTGTCTTATTTCCTGATTAATACTCCTGTAAGCGGTGTCTATCTTTCCTCTACTTATACGTATTTCTGTAGCCTCGCATTTGTCCTCTAGCCACTCCACTTTCTGTTAATCTGAGTTTTAGACGTTTATGTTATGTTTTATCCTCTCATCAATTAAATTCAATATCTCCTGTGATATCTAAGGATTTCTACTAGTCCTTATCTTTTTTACCTGCTGCCTTCACTATTTCATTTCTGAAAGCTACTCATTCTTCATCTTCTATATTCCTTTCCTCTGTTTCAGTTAATTTCTGCTCAATGCTCGTTCTTAAACTGTCAGCAAACTCCTATTCATTCAATTTATTCAATACACACCTCTTCAATTTTCTATCTTTTTGCAAATTGCTCAGTTTTCATCTGCAATTCATAACTAATAAATTGTGGCCGAAGTACACATCTGCTCCTAGAAATGAATTATCGTTTAAAATCTGGTTCCAAAATCTCTGAAACCTTCCAGCGCAGCCACGCGGGGTAGCCGCGCCGTCTGAGGTGCCTTGTCAAGGCCCGCACCGTTCCCCCCGTCGGAGGTTTGAGTCCTCCCTCGGGCATGGGTGTGTGTGTTATCCTTAGTGTAAGTTAGTTTAAGTTAGATTAAGTTGTGCGTAAGCTTAGGGACCGATGACCTCAGCAATTTCCAATTTCCTTCCAGCGCACTACGGCCGCACAGGGGCGTCATGTATCTGGTTGTGTGGTTGTGTGCATCGCATCGCAACGTACTTCACGCATTCTGCCTAAGTGCCTTAAGGTCCACTCTCCTCCACATTCGAGTATGTCTGTCTACCATCGCGTTCAACGTGCCGTACGTTTCAATAACGTAACAGAAATGTTAATCAAAAAATTGCTTTTTAAATTTCTTTTTCTTTTTCCTGAGAATTGTTTCAAACGTCGGTGAGTTCATTTGTCGCATAAAGCTGCATATTTTAAGCAGGACTGTCCTCGTTTAAGACCAAATGACATAAGCTGTTTTGGAAACAATGTCGGCGACGTCACTATTCTTATTTGCGAAGGCAACTGGGCTAGCTTTAGAAGCTGATATCGACGCCTACTCACTTTGCAGAGGCTGCACGTTGTAACATTACTGTGCAGCTTTGCCACGCATTTTCGGCATACAGTTTTCTGGAAGAAAGGAAATATACAGGCGCACCGAAACGTTTGGCCGAGTCGCAAGGTGATGGATGATGCAAGCAGTAGGGAATCTGCAGGCAGCCGTAAGTTGTATACTCCAAGACCAAGACTTTAACATTTCACGTAGTACAGCTACCAGTGATAGTACTCCTGTTGCAGTACGAATTTTGAAGACAGAGTACTGTTGTACATCTGTATGCTGCTGCTACATCTGTTTTCTGACAGATAACACAGTATGATTTTTCTTCGGTTACATCCCTTACAATCTTCTTATTCATTGCTGAAATAAATCTTAAGGAAAGTTTTTACATATACATAATAAGATGACTTCCTAAACGAGGACTAATAAGTGTTGTCGAAAGTAAGGCTCGTTTACGTAATAGTACACTGATGGAAAAAAAAACTGCAACGCCAAGAACGAGTTGTGCGTCATAAACGAAAGTTGGTAGGCGTGTTTTTACGTCTGAAAAATGGTGTATTTATTAAGTCTAGCGCTAGTAGCGCCACTACGGGGTACAAATCAGGTTTGCTTGAAGTACACGCTGTAGCGATCGTGAGTGCTACTTACCTTGATGTTAGTCAAGACTGCCTTCAAGGCGACAGACGCCACTGTCAGCACCTCACTGAATTTGAACGGAGGCGTGTAATAGAGGTATGAGAAAATGGATGTTCCTTCTGCCATTTGCAGAAAGACTTGCGGGAATGTAGTCACTGTACTTGATTGTTGGCAGCGGTGGTGACGAGAATCGCAAGAAGACCAGGCACCCGAATTCAAAGGCATTGTCGAGAGGGAAGATCACGTTAGGTGTATGACTCTGGTTCATTTTACTGCCTCTGCAGCAGCAATTTGAGCAGCCGTTGGCACCACAGTGACACAACGAACTGTTACAAATTGGTCACTTCATGCACAGGCCCGAGCTGGCAGCACAGTGACACAAGTAACTGTTACAACTTTGTTACTTCAAGCACAGCTCCGAGCCAAACGCCCTGTAGCGTGCATTCTGCTGACCTCAAACAACCGCCTTTTGCGACTTGAGTGGTGTCAAGCGAGAGCTCATTGGATGGCAGGGTCGAGGTCTGTTGTCTGATAAAGGTTGGTTTTACTTCGATGCCACTGATGGCAGTGTGGTGGTTAGAGGGAGACCAGTTGTGGACTGTCCACGTGCTTGACACGGTCAACCTACACCTGGATGGTCATCCCACGCACCATGACTGCAAGTTTGTGCGTCAATCTGGCGATTCGCCACTATGTGCTGCACTAATGAACATAATTCCAGGAGTTGATATCGAACAGGATAACACTCGTCCACACACCCAATATGCTCTACAGTGTGTCCACATGTTGCCTTGGTCTGGTCGATCACAAGATCTGTCTCGAATTGGGCACATGGGCACATATGGCACGTCGTCGGACGACAACTCCAGTGTCATTCACAAACAGCGTTAACCGTCTCTGTGTTGACAGACAAGTGCAATTTCGAACAGGATAACGCTCGTCCATACACTACAGTGTGTCCACATGTTGCCTTGGTCTGGTCGATCACAAGATCTGTCTCGAATTGGGCACATGGGCACATATGGCACGTCGTCGGACGACAACTCCAGTGTCATTCACAAACAGCGTTAACCGTCTCTGTGTTGACAGATAAGTGCAATTTCGAACAGGATAACGCTCGTCCATACACTACAGTGTGTCCACATGTTGCCTTGGTCTGGTCGATCACCAGATCTGTCTCCAATTGGGCACATGGGCACATATGGTACGTCGTCGGACGACAACTCCAGTGTCATTCACAAACAGCATTAACCGTCTCTGTGTTGACAGACAAGTGCAATTTCGAACAGGATAACGCTCGTCCATACACTACAGTGTGTCCACATGTTGCCTTGGTCTGGTCGATCACCAGATCTGTCTCCAATTGGGCACATGGGCACATATGGTACGTCGTCGGACGACAACTCCAGTGTCATTCACAAACAGCATTAACCGTCTCTGTGTTGACAGACAAGTGCAATTTCGAACAGGATAACGCTCGTCCATACACTACAGTGTGTCCACATGTTGCCTTGGTCTGGTCGATCACCAGATCTGTCTCCAATTGGGCACATGGGCACATATGGTACGTCGTCGGACGACAACTCCAGTGTCATTCACAAACAGCATTAACCGTCTCTGTGTTGACAGACAAGTGCAATTTCGAACAGGATAACGCTCGTCCATACACCACAGTGTGTCCACATGTTGCCTTGGTCTGGTCGATCACCAGATCTGTCTCCAATTGGGCACATGGGCACATATGGTACGTCGTCGGACGACAACTCCAGTGTCATTCACAAACAGCATTAACCGTCTCTGTGTTGACAGACAAGTGCAATTTCGAACAGGATAACGCTCGTCCATACACTACAGTGTGTCCACATGTTGCCTTGGTCTGGTCGATCACCAGATCTGTCTCCAATTGGGCACATGGGCACATATGGTACGTCGTCGGACGACAACTCCAGTGTCATTCACAAACAGCATTAACCGTCTCTGTGTTGACAGACAAGTGCAATTTCGAACAGGATAACGCTCGTCCATACACTACAGTGTGTCCACATGTTGCCTTGGTCTGGTCGATCACCAGATCTGTCTCCAATTGGGCACATGGGCACATATGGTACGTCGTCGGACGACAACTCCAGTGTCATTCACAAACAGCATTAACCGTCTCTGTGTTGACAGACAAGTGCAATTTCGAACAGGATAACGATCGTCCATACACTACAGTGTGTCCACATGTTGCCTTGGTCTGGTCGATCACCAGATCTGTCTCCAATTGGGCACATGGGCACATATGGTACGTCGTCGGACGACAACTCCAGTGTCATTCACAAACAGCATTAACCGTCTCTGTGTTGACAGACAAGTGCAATTTCGAACAGGATAACGCTCGTCCATACACTACAGTGTGTCCACATGTTGCCTTGGTCTGGTCGATCACCAGATCTGTCTCCAATTGGGCACATGGGCACATATGGTACGTCGTCGGACGACAACTCCAGTGTCATTCACAAACAGCATTAACCGTCTCTGTGTTGACAGACAAGTGCAATTTCGAACAGGATAACGCTCGTCCATACACTACAGTGTGTCCACATGTTGCCTTGGTCTGGTCGATCACCAGATCTGTCTCCAATTGGGCACATGGGCACATATGTTACGTCGTCGGACGACAACTCCAGTGTCATTCACAAACAGCATTAACCGTCTCTGTGTTGACAGACAAGTGCAATTTCGAACAGGATAACGCTCGTCCATACACTACAGTGTGTCCACATGTTGCCTTGGTCTGGTCGATCACCAGATCTGTCTCCAATTGGGCACATGGGCACATATGGTACGTCGTCGGACGACAACTCCAGTGTCATTCACAAACAGCATTAACCGTCTCTGTGTTGACAGACAAGTGCAATTTCGAACAGGATAACGCTCGTCCATACACTACAGTGTGTCCACATGTTGCCTTCTTCTGGTCGATCACCAGATCTGTCTCCAATTGGGCACATGGGCACATATGGTACGTCGTCGGACGACAACTCCAGTGTCATTCACAAACAGCATTAACCGTCTCTGTGTTGACAGACAAGTGCAATTTCGAACAGGATAACGCTCGTCCATACACTACAGTGTGTCCACATGTTGCCTTGGTCTGGTCGATCACCAGATCTGTCTCCAATTGGGCACATGGGCACATATGGTACGTCGTCGGACGACAACTCCAGTGTCATTCACAAACAGCATTAACCGTCTCTGTGTTGACAGACAAGTGCAATTTCGAACAGGATAACGCTCGTCCATACACTACAGTGTGTCCACATGTTGCCTTGGTCTGGTCGATCACCAGATCTGTCTCCAATTGGGCACATGGGCACATATGGTACGTCGTCGGACGACAACTCCAGTGTCATTCACAAACAGCATTAACCGTCTCTGTGTTGACAGACAAGTGCAATTTCGAACAGGATAACGCTCGTCCATACACTACAGTGTGTCCACATGTTGCCTTGGTCTGGTCGATCACCAGATCTGTCTCCAATTGGGCACATGGGCACATATGGTACGTCGTCGGACGACAACTCCAGTGTCATTCACAAACAGCATTAACCGTCTCTGTGTTGACAGACAAGTGCAATTTCGAACAGGATAACGCTCGTCCATACACTACAGTGTGTCCACATGTTGCCTTGGTCTGGTCGATCACCAGATCTGTCTCCAATTGGGCACATGGGCACATATGGTACGTCGTCGGACGACAACTCCAGTGTCATTCACAAACAGCATTAACCGTCTCTGTGTTGACAGACAAGTGCAATTTCGAACAGGATAACGCTCGTCCATACACTACAGTGTGTCCACATGTTGCCTTGGTCTGGTCGATCACCAGATCTGTCTCCAATTGGGCACATGGGCACATATGGTACGTCGTCGGACGACAACTCCAGTGTCATTCACAAACAGCATTAACCGTCTCTGTGTTGACAGACAAGTGCAATTTCGAACAGGATAACGCTCGTCCATACACTACAGTGTGTCCACATGTTGCCTTGGTCTGGTCGATCACCAGATCTGTCTCCAATTGGGCACATGGGCACATATGGCACGTCGTCGGACGACAACTCCAGTGTCATTCACAAACAGCATTAACCGTCTCTGTGTTGACAGACAAGTGCAATTTCGAACAGGATAACGCTCGTCCATACACTACAGTGTGTCCACATGTTGCCTTGGTCTGGTCGATCACCAGATCTGTCTCCAATTGGGCACATGGGCACATATGGTACGTCGTCGGACGACAACTCCAGTGTAATTCACAAACAGCATTAACCGTCTCTGTGTTGACAGACAAGTGCAATTTCGAACAGGATAACGCTCGTCCATACACTACAGTGTGTCCACATGTTGCCTTGGTCTGGTCGATCACCAGATCTGTCTCCAATTGGGCACATGGGCACATATGGTACGTCGTCGGGCGACAACTCCAGTGTCATTCACAAACAGCATTAACCGTCTCTGTGTTGACAGACAAGTGCAATTTCGAACAGGATAACGCTCGTCCACACACCCAATATGCTCTACTGTGTGTCCACATGTTGCCTTGGTCTGGTCGATCACCAGATCTGTCTCCAATTGGGCACATAGGCACATATGGTACGTCGTCGGACGACAACTCCAGTGTCATTCACAAACAGCATTAACCGTCTCTGTGTTGACAGACAAGTGCAATTTCGAACAGGATAACGCTCGTCCATACACTACAGTGTGTCCACATGTTGCCTTGGTCTGGTCGATAACCAGATCTGTCTCCAATTGGGCACATGGGCACATATGGTACGTCGTCGGACGACAACTCCAGTGTCATTCACAAACAGCATTAACCGTCTCTGTGTTGACAGACAAGTGCAATTTCGAACAGGATAACGCTCGTCCATACACTACAGTGTGTCCACATGTTGCCTTGGTCTGGTCGATCACCAGATCTGTCTCCAATTGGGCACATGGGCACATATGGTACGTCGTCGGACGACAACTCCAGTGTCATTCACAAGCAGCATTAACCGTCTCTGTGTTGACAGACAAGTGCAATTTCGAACAGGATAACGCTCGTCCATACACTACAGTGTGTCCACATGTTGCCTTGGTCTGGTCGATCACCAGATCTGTCTCCAATTGGGCACATGGGCACATATGGCACGTCGTCGGACGACAACTCCAGTGTCATTCACAAACAGCATTAACCGTCTCTGTGTTGACAGACAAGTGCAATTTCGAACAGGATAACGCTCGTCCACACACCCAATATGCTCTACTGTGTGTCCACATGTTGCCTTGGTCTGGTCGATCACCAGATCTGTCTCCAATTGGGCACATGGGCACATATGGTACGTCGTCGGACGACAACTCCAGTGTCATTCACAAGCAGCATTAACCGTCTCTGTGTTGACAGACAAGTGCAATTTCGAACAGGATAACGCTCGTCCATACACTACAGTGTGTCCACATGTTGCCTTGGTCTGGTCGATCACCAGATCTGTCTCCAATTGGGCACATGGGCACATATGGCACGTCGTCGGACGACAACTCCAGTGTCATTCACAAACAGCATTAACCGTCTCTGTGTTGACAGACAAGTGCAATTTCGAACAGGATAACGCTCGTCCACACACCCAATATGCTCTACTGTGTGTCCACATGTTGCCTTGGTCTGGTCGATCACCAGATCTGTCTCCAATTGGGCACATGGGCACATATGGCACGTCGTCGGACGACAACTCCAGTGTCATTCACAAACAGCATTAACCGTCTCTGTGTTGACAGACAAGTGCAATTTCGAACAGGATAACGCTCGTCCACACACCCAATATGCTCTACTGTGTGTCCACATGTTGCCTTGGTCTGGTCGATCACCAGATCTGTCTCCAATTGGGCACATGGGCACATATGGTACGTCGTCGGACGACAACTCCAGTGTCATTCACAAGCAGCATTAACCGTCTCTGTGTTGACAGACAAGTGCAATTTCGAACAGGATAACGCTCGTCCATACACTACAGTGTGTCCACATGTTGCCTTGGTCTGGTCGATCACCAGATCTGTCTCCAATTGGGCACATGGGCACATATGGCACGTCGTCGGACGACAACTCCAGTGTCATTCACAAACAGCATTAACCGTCTCTGTGTTGACAGACAAGTGCAATTTCGAACAGGATAACGCTCGTCCACACACCCAATATGTTCTACTGTGTGTCCACATGTTGCCTTGGTCTGGTCGATCACCAGATCTGTCTCCAATTGGGCACATGGGCACATATGGTACGTCGTCGGACGACAACTCCAGTGTCATTCACAAGCAGCATTAACCGTCTCTGTGTTGACAGACAAGTGCAATTTCGAACAGGATAACGCTCGTCCATACACTACAGTGTGTCCACATGTTGCCTTGGTCTGGTCGATCACCAGATCTGTCTCCAATTGGGCACATGGGCACATATGGCACGTCGTCGGACGACAACTCCAGTGTCATTCACAAACAGCATTAACCTTCTCTGTGTTGACAGACAAGTGCAATTTCGAACAGGATAACGCTCGTCCACACACCCAATATGCTCTACTGTGTGTCCACATGTTGCCTTGGTCTGGTCGATCACCAGATCTGTCTCCAATTGGGCACATGGGCACATATGGCACGTCGTCGGACGACAACTCCAGTGTCATTCACAAACAGCATTAACCGTCTCTGTGTTGACAGACAAGTGCAATTTCGAACAGGATAACGCTCGTCCACACACCCAATATGCTCTACTGTGTGTCCACATGTTGCCTTGGTCTGGTCGATCACCAGATCTGTCTCCAATTGGGCACATGGGCACATATGGTACGTCGTCGGACGACAACTCCAGTGTCATTCACAAGCAGCATTAACCGTCTCTGTGTTGACAGACAAGTGCAATTTCGAACAGGATAACGCTCGTCCATACACTACAGTGTGTCCACATGTTGCCTTGGTCTGGTCGATCACCAGATCTGTCTCCAATTGGGCACATGGGCACATATGGTACGTCGTCGGACGACAACTCCAGTGTCATTCACAAACAGCATTAACCGACTCTGTGTTGACAGACAAGTGCAATTTCGAATAGGATAACGCTCGTCCACACACCCAATATGCTCTACTGTGTGTCCACATGTTGCCTTGGTCTGGTCGATCACCAGATCTGTCTCCAATTGGGCACATGGGCACATATGGCACGTCGTCGGACGACAACACCAGTGTCATTCACAAACAGCATTAACCGTCTCTGTGTTGACAGACAAGTGCAATTTCGAACAGGATAACGCTCGTCCACACACCCAATATGCTCTACTGTGTGTCCACATGTTGCCTTGGTCTGGTCGATCACCAGATCTGTCTCCAATTGGGCACATGGGCACATATGGTACGTCGTCGGACGACAACTCCAGTGTCATTCACAAGCAGCATTAATCGTCTCTGTGTTGACAGACAAGTGCAATTTCGAACAGGATAACGCTCGTCCATACACTACAGTGTGTCCACATGTTGCCTTGGTCTGGTCGATCACCAGATCTGTCTCCAATTGGGCACATGGGCACATATGGCACGTCGTCGGACGACAACTCCAGTGTCATTCACAAACAGCATTAACCGTCTCTGTGTTGACAGACAAGTGCAATTTCGAACAGGATAACGCTCGTCCACACACCCAATATGCTCTACTGTGTGTCCACATGTTGCCTTGGTCTGGTCGATCACCAGATCTGTCTCCAATTGGGCACATGGGCACATATGGCACGTCGTCGGACGACAACTCCAGTGTCATTCACAAACAGCATTAACCGTCTCTGTGTTGACAGACAAGTGCAATTTCGAACAGGATAACGCTCGTCCACACACCCAATATGCTCTACTGTGTGTCCACATGTTGCCTTGGTCTGGTCGATCACCAGATCTGTCTCCAATTGGGCACATGGGCACATATGGTACGTCGTCGGACGACAACTCCAGTGTCATTCACAAGCAGCATTAACCGTCTCTGTGTTGACAGACAAGTGCAATTTCGAACAGGATAACGCTCGTCCATACACTACAGTGTGTCCACATGTTGCCTTGGTCTGGTCGATCACCAGATCTGTCTCCAATTGGGCACATGGGCACATATGGCACGTCGTCGGACGACAACTCCAGTGTAATTCACAAACAGCATTAACCGTCTCTGTGTTGACAGACAAGTGCAATTTCGAACAGGATAACGCTCGTCCACACACCCAATATGTTCTACTGTGTGTCCACATGTTGCCTTGGTCTGGTCGATCACCAGATCTGTCTCCAATTGGGCACATGGGCACATATGGTACGTCGTCGGACGACAACTCCAGTGTCATTCACAAGCAGCATTAACCGTCTCTGTGTTGACAGACAAGTGCAATTTCGAACAGGATAACGCTCGTCCATACACTACAGTGTGTCCACATGTTGCCTTGGTCTGGTCGATCACCAGATCTGTCTCCAATTGGGCACATGGGCACATATGGCACGTCGTCGGACGACAACTCCAGTGTCATTCACAAACAGCATTAACCTTCTCTGTGTTGACAGACAAGTGCAATTTCGAACAGGATAACGCTCGTCCACACACCCAATATGCTCTACTGTGTGTCCACATGTTGCCTTGGTCTGGTCGATCACCAGATCTGTCTCCAATTGGGCACATGGGCACATATGGCACGTCGTCGGACGACAACTCCAGTGTCATTCACAAACAGCATTAACCGTCTCTGTGTTGACAGACAAGTGCAATTTCGAACAGGATAACGCTCGTCCACACACCCAATATGCTCTACTGTGTGTCCACATGTTGCCTTGGTCTGGTCGATCACCAGATCTGTCTCCAATTGGGCACATGGGCACATATGGTACGTCGTCGGACGACAACTCCAGTGTCATTCACAAGCAGCATTAACCGTCTCTGTGTTGACAGACAAGTGCAATTTCGAACAGGATAACGCTCGTCCATACACTACAGTGTGTCCACATGTTGCCTTGGTCTGGTCGATCATCAGATCTGTCTCCAATTGGGCACATGGGCACATATGGTACGTCGTCGGACGACAACTCCAGTGTCATTCACAAACAGCATTAACCGTCTCTGTGTTGACAGACAAGTGCAATTTCGAATAGGATAACGCTCGTCCACACACCCAATATGCTCTACTGTGTGTCCACATGTTGCCTTGGTCTGGTCGATCACCAGATCTGTCTCCAATTGGGCACATGGGCACATATGGTACGTCGTCGGACGACAACTCCAGTGTCATTCACAAACAGTATTAACCGTCTCTGTGTTGACAGACAAGTGCAATTTCGAACAGGATAACGCTCGTCCATACACTACAGTGTGTCCACATGTTGCCTTGGTCTGGTCGATCACCAGATCTGTCTCCAATTGGGCACATGGGCACATATGGTACGTCGTCGGACGACAACTCCAGTGTCATTCACAAGCAGCATTAACCGTCTCTGTGTTGACAGACAAGTGCAATTTCGAACAGGATAACGCTCGTCCATACACTACAGTGTGTCCACATGTTGCCTTGGTCTGGTCGATCACCAGATCTGTCTCCAATCGGGCACATGGGCACATATGGCACGTCGTCGGACGACAACTCCAGTGTCATTCACAAACAGCATTAACCGTCTCTGTGTTGACAGACAAGTTTAATTTCGAACAGGATAACGCTCGTCCACACACCCAATATGCTCTACTGTGTGTCCACATGTTGCCTTGGTCTGGTCGATCACCAGATCTGTCTCCAATTGGGCACATGGGCACATATGGCACGTCGTCGGACGACAACTCCAGTGTCATTCACAAACAGCATTAACCGTCTCTGTGTTGACAGACAAGTGCAATTTCGAACAGGATAACGCTCGTCCACACACCCAATATGCTCTACTGTGTGTCCACATGTTGCCTTGGTCTGGTCGATCACCAGATCTGTCTCCAATTGGGCACATGGGCACATATGGTACGTCGTCGGACGACAACTCCAGTGTCATACACAAGCAGCATTAACCGTCTCTGTGTTGACAGACAAGTGCAATTTCGAACAGGACAACGCTCGTCCATACACTACAGTGTGTCCACATGTTGCCTTGGTCTGGTCGATCACCAGATCTGTCTCCAATTGGGCACATGGGCACATATGGCACGTCGTCGGACGACAACTCCAGTGTCATTCACAAACAGCATTAACCGTCTCTGTGTTGACAGACAAGTGCAATTTCGAACAGGATAACGCTCGTCCACACACCCAATATGCTCTACTGTGTGTCCACATGTTGCCTTGGTCTGGTCGATCACCAGATCTGTCTCCAATTGGGCACATGGGCACATATGGTACGTCGTCAGACGACAACTCCAGTGTCATTCACAAGCAGCATTAACCGTCTCTGTGTTGACAGACAAGTGCAATTTCGAACAGGATAACGCTCGTCCATACACTACAGTGTGTCCACATGTTGCCTTGGTCTGGTCGATCACCAGATCTGTCTCCAATTGGGCACATGGGCACATATGGCACGTCGTCGGACGACAACTCCAGTGTCATTCACAAACAGCACTAACCGTCTCTGTGTTGACAGACAAGTGCAATTTCGAACAGGATAACGCTCGTCCACACACCCAATATGCTCTACTGTGTGTCCACATGTTGCCTTGGTCTGGTCGATCACCAGATCTGTCTCCAATTGGGCACATGGGCACATATGGCACGTCGTCGGACGACAACTCCAGTGTCATTCACAAACAGCATTAACCGTCTCTGTGTTGACAGACAAGTGCAATTTCGAACAGGATAACGCTCGTCCACACACCCAATATGCTCTACTGTGTGTCCACATGTTGCCTTGGTCTGGTCGATCACCAGATCTGTCTCCAATTGGGCACATGGGCACATATGGTACGTCGTCGGACGACAACTCCAGTGTCATTCACAAGCAGCATTAACCGTCTCTGTGTTGACAGACAAGTGCAATTTCGAACAGGATAACGCTCGTCCACACACCCAATATGCTCTACTGTGTGTCCACATGTTGCCTTGGTCTGGTCGATCACCAGATCTGTCTCCAATTGGGCACATGGGCACATATGGTACGTCGTCGGACGACAACTCCAGTGTCATTCACAAGCAGCATTAACCGTCTCTGTGTTGACAGACAAGTGCAATTTCGAACAGGATAACGCTCGTCCACACACCCAATATGCTCTACTGTGTGTCCACATGTTGCCTTGGTCTGGTCGATCACCAGATCTGTCTCCAATTGGGCACATGGGCACATATGGTACGTCGTCGGACGACAACTCCAGTGTCATTCACAAACAGCATTAACCGTCTCTGTGTTGACAGACAAGTGCAATTTCTAACAGGATAACGCTCGTCCATACACTACAGTGTGTCCACATGTTGCCTTGGTCTGGTCGATCACCAGATCTGTCTCCAATTGGGCACATGGGCACATATGGTACGTCGTCGGACGACAACTCCAGTGTCATTCACAAACAGCATTAACCGTCTCTGTGTTGACAGACAAGTGCAATTTCGAACAGGATAACGCTCGTCCATACACTACAGTGTGTCCACATGTTGCCTTGGTCTGGTCGATCACCAGATCTGTCTCCAATTGGGCACATGGGCACATATGGTACGTCGTCGGACGACAACTCCAGTGTCATTCACAAACAGCATTAACCGTCTCTGTGTTGACAGACAAGTGCAATTTCGAACAGGATAACGCTCGTCCATACACTACAGTGTGTCCACATGTTGCCTTGGTCTGGTCGATCACCAGATCTGTCTCCAATTGGGCACATGGGCACATATGGTACGTCGTCGGACGACAACTCCAGTGTCAATCAGAAACAGCATTAACCGCCTCTGTGTTGACAGACAAGTGCAACAGGCATGGAACTCCATCTAACAAACTGACATTCTGCACTGGTACGACACAATGCAATCACATCTGCATGCTTGTATTCAACATTGTAGCCGTTGCAACGGATACTAACGTAGTAGTATTTCACATTTCCAGTTGGTTATAGAACGCTTATATTAACCTGTGGTCTTGCAGTTTCAATCACTTAAATATATTACCTATACAAAGGTATTCCTGAAATTTTATTGTTCTATATGAACTATTTTTTGGTGTTATGTTTTTTCCGTCACTGTATTATTGCAGTCGGTCAAGAAGTTAAGACGCTGTGGTTTCCACAGGTCGTAAGTCAATATTGTGGCGCTATTCCGGAAAGGGGTACTCTTTGAGTAACACGTTAATAACAAAAAGAATGTTGGTGTCGGAACTGGTCATACTTTTTGTTTGTAGGTGTTTTACTTTTTCATTCATGGAACCGACTGTCCATTAACCACTTCGGTTCTCCTCAGCCTACACGGTTTCTAAAAGTCACAGTAAAATTTTCAGTATAAAAGAAGATTAAGATAGAGGATTAAAACACATAAAATATATTGCTGAATATGACAGCACCGACTACTTGGTGGTTGTGAGTCCAGGCGAATAGTAGCTGCTCCTGCGAATTGTGAGAAGGTGGGTGATTGGTGGTAACGCGGCAGTGCGTGTTTCGTGGTAGGGGAGGAAGGGGAGTTGTATGTGGGAGATATGTGTGCTAGATGCGGAGTAAGAATGGGAGGAGTAACTTGGAAATTGGAACAAACTTTGGCTTAGGGAAGGTAGCTCTATACATTTCTGGTCAAAAAGCACGAATTGGTTAATGTTACATACGGCAGGATTTGGTGGTGAAAATGGGAGGGTACATGTTGATAACGCATGTGTTTCATCAACAGAAAAGTAGATGGGAGGTGTTGCCACAAAATGCCTGATCATTTCATCTTCAGTCTTTCCCTGGTGCGTATGTAAAGTCCGGCAGCCCCTCGGTGCTATTTGAGAGGAGTACTGTTCCAGAGGTGTAGGCTGTTTGCTGGCATCCTGTTTCACTTTCTCTCATCATCTTACAAGATAAAGAAAACACCACACTATGCAAACATCCATTACAATCAGCCACATTCAACAGCTACAATTAAGACACAACTCTCGTGCAGCGCATAGCGAGCGACCATTGTACAATGAGGAAGAAAACCAGTAATGCAATACGATTCTTATTTCTTTACCATCAGCCACACAACATGACGCACTCCAGGTCAAATGAGCTTAATTTTGCAGTAATTCTAATAGTATATCAGCAACTAATAGACTTGAGATTGCCACGTTGTTGGAATTTCGGTAAAACGGTAGTCCTGTTACGGACGTTGTGGAAGTATTTGGTTGCAACAGATTTACTGTATAGCTGTCTGTACAGATACAGTAAGCCATCCTCCTGTCACAGAAGATTTCAAATGTTCATAAAAAGTCACGTACACGTTGTAGACCATGAAATTTACACCCAGAAAGTTAATGTGACCGGCGGGGTCAGGGATTTTCTCTGCCTCGTGATGACTGGGTGTTGTGTGATGTCCTTAGGTTAGTTAGGTTTAAGTAGTTCTAAGTTCTAGGGGACTGATGACCATAGATGTTAAGTCCCATAGTGTTCAGAGCCATTTTAATGTGACCCAGCGATAATGCAAGCTGACGTTTTAACGATAGTAAATGGCAAACTCACTCAAAGCGCAACAAAAGGGTGTAAGCTACTCGGAAGTAATTCAGCTGAATTCTGAACAAGTGCATGAAACTATTAACACATGCATCCCAACCTTTCATTGCTGAAGACCGCACCTTATATGTCCGATTTTTGCAAAGGCAGATGACTTTGTCGTCAGATACCTAATTAGCTTAATAACGTATAAACATACAGCATGTGTGGTGAATGCAGTGGTCCGCAATAACGTAGTCTCAATAGCTGAAAATCTCGGAATAATTGTATCAGCTTCAATTTACCTTGTTTGCTGAAAACCATTAATAAAATAGAGAAATAACTCAACAGGGAATTACTTGAGCTTACAGACGAATTCATATCAGCTCGTTTTCGGAATCAAGTACAACGTGAACAAAGACATGATATTCTGTTGGTGAATTCCGCACACAAAACACTCAAAATCGGTACAAATTTACCTAACCTGACTTCTGTTATAATTCCCAATTATATGAAAGCGATTTCAATGTTTGTGGCGGGCTGCTTTCTTACCATAATACGGATGGTTGATGGCCAAATCCCTTCATACTCACACTCGAAAAAATATAAGCAAAACTGCTGACCACGGAGCGCTTTCCCGGACGACGAACAAGGGAGAAGTAGTTTCACCCCGCAAACTGTGGCGGAACGGTATCGCGTTCTGCCGCCTAGCGTTTGCATTGGCAGAAGGCGGTCGAAGCTCTTAGCTACCGGTAAGACAGACCTGCCATTTCTCGGTGTGGCAGCGGTACCTCATTCTGGCAGAAAGAACCGACGTGTGACTGAATAACAGTGATCGAACGAACTGTTTACTCCAAGAACAGAATGATTCTGCGATACGTGAAAGGCGTTCGTTCCCAAAACAGAACGTAATTATCTCTTCGTACACGGTATGTGTGTGCGAGAGGTTCGTACCTCGGCTGGTGCTCACGTCCGCCGCTGGGGTGTTCCCGTAACACCGTGCCGATTGATTGGGGCAGCAAGAGACGCAAGTAACCCGGAAAAGTCTTCTAGCGCCGCAGTCGGTCTGCCTGAAATGGATTCATCACTTCCAGGTCCTCTGTCATATGGTCAAAAATGAAACCGAGCGAGCTGGCTCAGTCGTTAGCACCCTGGACTCTCATTCGGGAGGACGACGGTTCAAATCCGGATCAGGCCAGCCAGATTTAGGTTTTCCGCGATTTCCCTAAATCGCTGCAGGCAGATTTAGGCCGATTTCCTTCCCCATCCTTGACACAGTCCGAGATTGTGTGCCGTCTCTAGTGACCTCGATGTCAACGGGACGTTAAACACAATCTTCTTTCCTTCCTTCTTAAAAAGTGAATTGACAAAACCGTTTTATCATTTGCTAATAGTGGATCGATTTGAAATCTATGAGGTGCGACAATAAAGTAATGAAAGAAAATGTTGCTGACCGTTTTAGTCAAGATTAGGGTTGTCTCCATCAAATTAGTTCTCTTCTGATAGCACACACTTTTTCCAGCGCTTCTGCCATTGATAGTAACATATCTGGAACTCATCTTCTGTAATATCCTTCAAGACGCTCGTCACAGCTTTTTGGACATCTTGTGTTGTTTGAAAATGGTGTCCCTTGACCACCGTTTTGACTCTTGGAAACAGAAAAAAGTCGCACAGAGCGATATCTGGTGGCTGTGGTAGTACTGAAATGTGTTTTGAGGTTAAAAATTGCTGTACTGACAGAGCAGTATGGGATGGCGTATTATTGCATACCGAGATCTGGAGTTATTATTAGACGAACCGTTTCTCGATTGATGTTCATTTCTTCTGCAATCATTTTCACTGATAATCTTCGATCAGACCATACAAGCTCACGCATCCTGGCCAAGTTGACATCCATCCGTGAGGTTGATGGTCGTCCACTGCAGTCTTCATCTTCGACATTCGTTGTGCCTTCACTAAACATTTTATGCCAACGAAAAACTTGAACTCTTGGCATAACCTGCTCTCCATAAGCCTTCTGAAGCTTACCATAAGTTTCACCCAATTTAACGCAAAAAGAAATGGCATACCGTTGTGCAGTATTATGCGGTTCCATTTGAGTGACGAGTGACGCAAACACGTGTTAACTTATTACAGCACAACTCACGACTGAGCAGTTGCATCGATGTCCCACTTGGACTAGAAGCAGCTTATAGACAAAGGTCAAAGATTTTGTGCCTACGCAAGCAAGCAGGGTTGCCACATCTTGCAAAGAAAATCAGCGTCATTACTTTATTGTCGCACCTCGTATCTGCTATAGAATCCGAAACAATGCAGGAGAGTAACCACAGTTACCACTTTGTGCCATGTGTGACTTGGGTTGTAGATGCATTTCGCAGGGCAAATCAAAAGGTGTGTTACAAGGGATCGTGGTTGGTAGGTGGGTACCAAGTGAATATGTTAGAGAAAGCCTCGTTTGCGTGCTAGCGTCCCTGAAATGTGGAGAAGAAAGTAGGCAGCTGGGGCCACAAAAGCTAAGCAAGGAATACAGGAGAAAATGTACTTTTTTTTGGGTCATCAGTCTTCTGCCTGCTTTGATGCGAGCCGCCACGAATTCCTCTCCTGCGCCAACCTTTTCATTTCAGAGCAGCACTTGCAACCTATGTGCTCAATTATTTGCTGGATGTATTCCAGACTCTGTCTTCCTCTATGCTTTTTACGCTCTACAGCTCCCTCTAGTACCATGGAAGCTATTCCCTGATATCTTAACAGATGTCCTGTCATCCTATCCTACTCTCAGTGTATTCCATAATACTCCTTTTCTCGTCGATTCTAGAGAGAACTTCCTCATTCCTTACCTTATCATTCCACCAAATTGTCAACATTTTTCTGTAGCTTCATATCTCAAACGCTTCTACTATTTTCTGTTCCGGTTTTCCCACTGTACATGATGCACAACCATACGTTTCTGTGCTCCAAAAGTACATTATCAGACAATTCTTTCTCAAATTAAGACTTATATCTGATAGTTGTAGACTTGTTTTGGCCAGGAATGCCTTTTTTGCCAGTGTTAGTCTCCTTTTTATGTCTTCCTTAATCCGTCCGTCACGGGTTATTTTCCTGCCTAGATAGCAGAATTGTCCTTGACTTCATTTACTTTGTGATCACCAATTTTTAAGTTAAGTTTCTCGCTGTTCTCATTTCTGCTACTTCGCATTATTTTCGTCTTTCTTCTATTTACTTTCAATCCATATTCTGTACTCATTAGATTGTTCATTTTATTCAAAACATCCTGCAATTCTTCTTCACATTCACTGAGGGCAGGAATGTAATCAGCGAGTCTCATCACTGAGATACTTTCCCCTTGAATTTTGATTCCAGTTTTGATGAAACGTCAGTTTGAAACTTCCTGGCAGATTAAAACTGTGTGCCGGACCGAGACTCGAACTCGGGCCCTTTGCCTTTCGCGGGCAAGTGCTCTACTAACTGAGCTACCCGAGCACGACTCACGACCCGTCCTCACAGCTCTAACTCAGCCAGTACCTCGTCCCCTACGTTCCAAACTTCACACAAGCTCTCCCGCGCACACTCCGCTGCAGAGTGAAATATCCGGCACACATTTTTAATCTGCCAGGAAGTTTCATATCGGTGCACACTCAGCTGCAGAGCGAAAATCTCATTCTGTAAACGTCAGTTTGTCAGTAAATACCAGTTTAACTAACTTACAGAAGGTGCTGAATACAACCAGCTTTTGGATGGCAACTTTGGTGACAGATCGACTTGACGTGGAGGCCTAGTAGCTTGGCCCCTTCGCGCGCTACACCTGATACCACTGGATTTTCATATCTGGGAGTACATGAAAACCTTGGTGTACGAGACTCCCGTGGAGTCATCACAAGATCTCGTAGCACACACGCAAGTACCAGATAGCGCCATCCGTCATACGCCGGGAACATATCCAAGGATTGCCGGCCGGGGTGGCCGAGCGGTTCTAGGCGCTTGGAACCGCGCGACCGCTACGGTCGCAGGTTCGAGTCCTGCCTCGGGCATGGATGTGTGTGATGTCCTTAGGTTTCAGTAGTTCTAAGTTCTAAGGGACTGATGACCTCAGAAGTTAAGTCCTATAGTGCTCAGAGCCATTTGAACCATTTTTTTCTAGGGGACCGATGACCTGAGAAGTTAAGTCCCATAGTGCTTAGAGCCATTTGAACAATTTTTTCCAAGGTTTCCTCATGATTTCATTAGGCGATGCACAAAATGTATCGAAGTTGGTGGTTGTCATATTGAACACCTTCTGTAAGTCACTTATACTGGTGTTTACTGATATTAAAGTACGTTATCTCTTTTACTGCTTTGCCTAGCTTGTGTGGCCCAGACTGCCTACGTCCACCTCCACATTTCAGCGACACTAGCATGCAAACAAACCGTTTTTGAACATAAATTTATTAGGAAAATTTGCTCAAATGCTACCCATCTACCAACCCCATACCTTCTGACACACTCTCTATACGCGGCTGAAACCGCGTTGCGATCATGCGCACTGAGCACAGGCCCTGGTGCCATCACACCCACGCCCCTTTTTCTCGACACGGATCCTTTGTTTGGCGTACTTCTACGAATTTTTAACAGTATCATACATTTTAATTGGAAAACTACTCACATGCGTGCGGAAAAAGAAGATCGCAGCGGTAATTTTTAAGAGCTAAAAACTAAAGAGTTCAAGCTCTCGTGGCGGCTTTTTTATAGGAAACTTGTCCCTCCTGTCCCTCTTCAGGCAATGACTTTGCGGCCGTAGAGAGAGCGCCATATTGTTTGTGGCTTTAGAAATAATTGAAATTAACTAGTGGAATAAAAATGTGAATATATATGAACACCAAAAGGAGCAAAAAATTAAGGCAGTTTCATGACAACACTATCCTCTTGTTTGGAATTAATACCTACTGACCTGCTTGCTGTAGACATAAGCCCTTTCCCCCAAAAAAAACCACCACAATAGAAGGGGCGCAGTGTGGGGTCGAAGCACATGGCTGCGTTAGTCAGTCGGACAGGTTCTTTTACTTTCTGTGTTATAAAATGCTTATAAAATGCTTCTCTTACCTGTCAGGAGCCCAAAATACAGGCAATATATTTCTAATTACACCCATGCTCATAAATTAAGGATAGTTGCAGAATATGGTGCAACACAACGTGGCACTACACGAAACTGCCGCTAATAGCGTAGGCACATACGGAACACACGAGACACAGATGTGTACGTCCACGGTGACAAATTGAGGAAACCGTCCCGAAAGACATGTGCTACAAAACGCCACTGTTTCCTGCGCATGTACCCCGACATCAATATGGGGTATGATGGGGTATGATCACCATGCACACGTACACAGGCCACACAACGGATTGGCATACTCTGGGTCAGGTGGTCGAGCAGCTGCTGGGGTATAGCCTCCCATTCTTGCACCAGTGCCTGTTGGAGCTCCTGAAGTGTCGTAGGGGTTTGAAGACGTGCAGCGATACGCCGACCGAGAGCATCCCAGACGTGCTCGATGGCGTTTAGGTCTGGAGAACAGGCACGCCACTCCATTCGCCTGATATCTTTTGTTTCAAGGTACTCCTCCACGATGGCAGCTCAGTGGGTTCGTGCGTTATCATCCATCAGGAGGAAGGTGGGACCCACTGCATCCCTGAAAAGGCATACATATTGGTGCGAAATGACGTCCCGATACACCTGACCTGTTACAGTTCCTGTGTCAAAGACATGCAGCACCAATCATAATAGCATCCCACACTGTCAAACCACGACCTCCATACAGTTCCCTTTCAAGGACATTAAGGAGTTGGTATCTGGTTCCTGGTTCACACTAGATGAAAAACCGGCGAGAATAACTGTTCAGACTGGACTCGTCCGTGAACATAAACTGGGACCACTGTTCCAATGACGATGTACTGTGTTCT
Source organism: Schistocerca americana (assembly GCF_021461395.2). Classification (NCBI taxonomy): domain Eukaryota; kingdom Metazoa; phylum Arthropoda; class Insecta; order Orthoptera; family Acrididae; genus Schistocerca; species Schistocerca americana. The sequence goes on along the minus strand of NC_060124.1, from coordinate 486,380,205 downwards.
TGACACCTGGCTTTACGGGCTCTCCTGTGACCAGGGGCCAGTGGAATGCACTTTTCGGGTTTCCGGGCGCATAAACCATGTCTGTTCAGTCGTCTGTAGTGTGTTTGGAGACAACTGTTCCAGAGGCTGCGGTAAGGTCCCGAGCAAGGCTACCTGCGGTACTCCGTGGCCGTCTGCGGGCACTGATGGTGAGATATCGGTCTTCTTGTGGTGTTGTACACTGTGGACGTCCCGTACTGTAGCGCCTGGACACGTTTCCTTTCTGCTGGAATCGTTGCCATAATCTTGAGATCACACTTTGTGGCACACGGAGGGCCCGTGCTACGACCTGCTGTGTGTGACCAGCCTCCAGTCGCCCTAGGATTCTACCCCTCACACGTCATCAATATGTGTTCTTTGAGCCATTTTCAACACACAGTCACCATTAGCACGTCTGAAGACGTCTGCACACTTACTCGCTGCACCGTACTCTGACATGCACCAACACACCTCTGCATATGTGGACTGCTGCAAGCGTCACCGTGCGACGACCGCAGGTCAAATGCACCGCATGGTCATACCCCGAGGTGATTTAAACCCGCAAATCTCCCACCAGAGCGTTGTTTCACCATGTATTAGCATTATCCTTAGTTTATGACCATGAGTGTATTTAGAGAGTGCCCTACGCTTTTCTCCAACGCAATGGTATCATCTACAGGTAAGAGAAAATACCAGTTGACTGAGCTGAGAAGAATTCGACTGATTATCGGTGGAATAACATACGACATGCTTGAAGACATACCTGGGTGATAAAAAGTAAGGAGAGTAGCGGCGCATCCTTTCGCATCGTGTACAAAGCACGTTTTCCGTTTCTCCTGTATATTACCTCGGTGTAGGGAAGTCCCGAGATTATTTGTTTTGTTTTTGTGAGCTGCACGATGCGGTGGTAGTTACACGTGTTTTAGGTGTGGTATAAAGGAAATAGAAATAAAAAATATAAAAAATGTCCCACTGTTGATTTCTCCTCACCATTCCTAATACCTAGCCGGCGAGGGTGACACTGTGGTCAGGCCTGGGGTTATGACTCCTGCCCACTCTGCACTCCTCGCACTCGCCTCCAATGAAAAAGATATGTAACTGGAGTCTTTTTATTGAGACCTGTGAAAGAAATGTAACGAAAAAAGTCCTTGCCATGGCATAAATAAAAAAAGAAACAAAAGAAGAAAAGTGTCTCTTCCGGGACGTGGAGGTGCACCTAATCGAATACGCCCGGCGGATTAACGATGAGGCTGGTGTGCCAGCAAGCCTGAATGTAGTTTTTAGACGGTTTCCCTCATCTGACTATGGGAATACTGGGTTGGTCACAAGTCGCACCTGTGTTACACGATTAGAAAACATTTCTCAAACTTAGCTCACTTTCACATGAAAATCGCTGCAAGCAGACAGTTGTGCTACACATTTTCCGTCCCAGGGAGTAGCGGGTTAGCGACAGGAAGGGCATCCGCCCACTCCTTAAACTAACCATGCCACAGCCGTTAGTAGCCATGTCCACCCTGTGCCAATGCGGGACAAAGGCACAAGAAAAAGAAGAACACAAATTCTGACCTCATAGGCGAAAAATAGCTCTAAAGTAACAGATGGCCAGCCGCTGTGGCTGAGCGGTTCTGGGCGCTTCAGTTCGGAACCGCGCTGCTGCTACTGTCACAAATTCGAATCCTGCCGCGAGCATAGCTGCGTGTGATGTCCTTAGGTTAGTTAGGTTAAAGTAGTTCTAAGTCTAGGGGACTGATGACCTCAGATGTTAAGTCCCACAGTGCTTAGAGCCATTTGAACCAGTAACAGATGAAACGACACTGAAAACACTTCAGTCAGTTTTCCACCCTCAAGGCTAACAAACTTGTTAAAATAAGCATTTATCTAGCTTCTTGACGACTCCTGCGCTTCTTCCGCTATTTCTTCATCCACAATTGCTTGCGGGCTGCAGTACTAAATAGATCTTTACAAAGTTACCTAATGTTTCGTTTTCTTCTGCTGAGATGCCTCCGGCAGCTTCCAGTGATTGAAATATCTTAAATATTTATTTATGTATAGACTGTTCCACTGCTCTGATAGTTTGCCTCGAGCATTTGGTAAGGCGGCTTGCCCTTCATGGTATATTGTACACACACCACTCATTTCAAAAATGATTCAATAAACAAAAGTTTCCTCATATATGTATTTTGAGGTACGTTTTGTGTGTTTGCACTGCTTGACATATGAAGCGAATAATGAGAAAGTGAATGTTGTGTCTTCTTCTGTATGACGTGTGTCTCAATTTCGATGCTGAGTGTATTGAGAAGCGGCTCAGTCATTACAGTATTTGTTCCAATACGTGTTTCCAGACAATTGCGAAAAACGAAATGCGTTTAGCGTCCAGTCGCCGACATGGTGGTTGGAGTTCGATCACAAGTTTCGATTAGGTAAAGTTAGGTAAATCTATCTCCAACTCGGTTGGCTTGAAGGAAGGAAGTTTGGGTTTAATGTCTCGTCGACTTCGAGGTCATTACAGACGGAGCACAAGCTGGGATTATGTCAAGGATGGGAAGGGAAATCGTCCGTGCCGTTTCAAAGGAACCATCCCTCCGTTTGCCCGGAGCGATTTAGGGAAATCACGGAAAACGTAAATCTGGTTTGCCGGACGTGGGTTTGAACAGTCGTCCTCCCGAATGCGAGTCCAGTGTGCTAACCACTGCACTGCGCCACGTCGCTTGGTGGGTTTGTTTGTACACGCCATTGCTTTAGTAGTAGTAGTAGTAGTAGTAGTAGTAGTAGTGATATTGTTGAAAGTGGTATGCCCTTTCCTTCCTGCTACTTCTCAGTTCATGGACTGTACGGCTGGTCCCGGCGGAGGATCGAGTCCTCCCTCGGGCATGGGTATGTGTGTTTGTCCTTAGGATAATTTAGGATAAGTAGTGTGTACGCTTAGGGACTGATGACCTTAGCAGTTAAGTCCCATAAGATTTCACATATATTTGAACATTTTTACCTCTCAGTTGACTTACCCAGCTAATTATAGGTGAGTTTAGCATAGGTTCCAAACCATGGCGCAACTTGGCGTTTTGCACATATACAGATCATCGGCAAACGTGAACGAAACGATAATTAACTGTAAAATTCTTGGTCTACTCATATTTGAATCCCAGACTTTCGAATTTGTAGTCTGACACAAATCCAGCTCGGCTCTGAGGTACAGAAAATCGATGGTGTCGTTCTTTAATGGAGCCCTATCGGTGTTGGTCTTTAATGTAGGAAAATCACAGGAAATCTGTGAATGACTGGATGAAGAACTAAAATACAGAGTGTAATGGAAGTGCTCGATAGCTCATCTTTGGCTACGTATAGTACTTGCAGTTAAATTAAAAGAAATTGATTACTTGATGCATTCTATGAATTTACTATAGGATGCAGAGAAGTTTGAAACTGTAGTTTTACGTTCTGTATTATTTTAACCCCTCCAATAAAATCGTCTTGTTCTGTTACATACTGAATATGTTTTCAAACATGGATCTCACATAAATGATTTTAATTTCATTATTTTTAAGAAAGTTGATTATTTCTCTTATATTAGATTTACTTAAAGCTTTTGACTGTGCAATTGAAGACATTTACATTAACACTGTTAACCATAAACTGTAAGAGTAACTTCAAAGAAAAGGTTATCGATAAGTGACTCCTTTGTTGCGTAAAAGGATTTCGTTGGTACATGTAAAAGTAGTTGTAGGAAGTGATTGTCGTATGTAGCTGAGAGGAAGTTGTTGCACTGTGTATGCCACGCCGTATTCTGAACTTCAGACATATTTGAATGCTGACATTATGACGTCCCCTAATGAAGAGAATTAAATGCTATATGAAAGATAAAGTGTCTGCAGCAAGTTATTTCAGCGTACATATTTTAAACAAAAAACTTGAATATTCTCCTGCAAGCAGAAATATACCTCCTGCTGTAGAGCCAACAAATAAGTTATAATACATCGAAGAAAATGAAAATTACTAAATTAACTTTTATAGCAATCTTTATTTGATGAATAATTCAGCCTTTGCTCCTATTTGTTCCCAGTGGTAGAACATATCACGCAAGGAGCTGCAAATAAATAATTTGCGAGGTTTGTTGTAAAATTAAGTACTGAAGACTGCTACAGAGGTGTGAAGAGTCTAGTGCACCACCTCTCGCAGTAGTATAATTATCTGTTCTCTTTTGCACTGCGTGATATGAGAAGCGAGGTATGAGAGAGTGGATGTTGTTTGTCCTTCGGTACGACTAGTTAAGTTCCGATATTGAGTATACTGAAAAGTGGCTTCCTTTTTTTTTTGGCCGAGTTGCGCCATAAATTTCTTTACTCCCCCACTTCAATTCAGAGCCTCCTCCTTAGTTTCTTCATCTATCCATCTAATCACCAGCATTCTTCTGTAGCTCCACTTTTCAGGTGCCTTCGCTTCTTGTCTGAACTGTTTGTCCCTACATGTTGGATAACTCTAGTGTTAAATGTTTGCTGTTCGGTCAAGAAATCTTCAACTACCTTGGAGTAGGAAAATGGAATGCTGAAACTGGAACGTCTTAATTTAGTCTAACTTCTTACATGTATCTGTTGTCGTGACTCTACCAAATTCTACAATAGCTTTTTTCTCGGAAATGGGTGTCTGTGTGTTTCATGTAGCTAAATGTTCATATTATAATAAAGGAGAACGCTTACAAATTACTCGTGCGACAGGTTCTAGAATATTGCTCAAGCGTGTGAGAGCCGTACCAAATAGGAATAAGAGGGATATTGAAGGTGTATAGAGAATGGTCGCACGTTTATTTGATGCGTGGGAGAGTGTCACAGAGATACTTGAGGAACTGAACTGGAAGTCTCTTGAAGACAGACGTAAACTATCCCGACAAAGTTTCGAGAACCGCCTTTAAATGATGTCTCTAGGAATATACTACGAGGATCGCCCAGAAAGTAACGCACCACATTTTTTTTCTCATCCAACAACAATGGTAGGAATGCGAAACTTTATATACGCATTATTTGAAGTTTCTGGAGTGTGCGTGCAAATTTTTCGTTACCTCCAACAGATAGCGTAGCTGCAGTAATGTTTCAAAATGACGTCTGTAAGCCGGCCGGAGTGGCTGAGCGGTTCTAGGCGCTACAGTCTGGAACCGCTCGACCACTACGGTCGCAGGTTCGAATCCTGCCTCGGGCATGGATGTGTGTGATGTCCTTAGGTTAGTTAGGTTTAAGTAGTTCTAAGTTCTAGGGGACTGATGACCCCAGAAGTTAAGTCCCATAGTGCTCAGAGCCATTTGAACCATTTTTGGTCCGACAGGGCATACACAGCCTTGTGTCCCGCTGGAGGAAGGCCATGGGAGAGGAAGGAGATTACGTGGAAAAATAGGAAGTGTGGAAGAAATATCAGTGTTTCTTGTGTGTACGTTTCATTGTGTTCAATAAATAATTTTTGAAGAAAAAAATGTGGTGCATCGGCGGCCCTCCTACAACTCTCTATGTAACTTCCTGGCAGATTAAAACTGTGTGCCCGTGCGAGACTCGAACTCGGGACCTTTGCCTTTCGCGGGCAAGTGCTCTACCATCTCTTTTCTCTTTTTTGCATTTTGTTCATTATTGATCGTTGTGTTCGGTCGTTGCGGACGTCGCAAGACACCCTGTTCAAGTTCGGTGGTTGATCCTTCCACTCAGTTTTTTATTACAGAAGCCAACCGGCTCTCTGGTCGAACACGCTGAGCTACCGTGCCGGCGACCATCTGAGCTACCGAAGCACGACTCCCGCCCGGTCCTCACAGCCTTACTTCAGTGAGGAGCGGGCGTGAGTCGTGCTTCGGTAGCTTAGATGGTGGAGCACTTGCCCGCGAAAGGCAAAGGTCCCGAGTTCGAGTCTCGGTCGGAGACACAGTTTCAATCTGCCAGGAAGTTTCATATCAGCGCACACTCCGCTGCAGAGTGAAAATCTCATTCTGGAACTCCCTACGTATTGATCACATTGGGATCGTGAGGATAAGATTAGAATAATTACTGCACACACAGAGGCATTGAGACAATCATTCTTCCAGCGATCTGTACCAGAGTGGAATGGGAAGAGAGTCTAATAATTGGTACAATGGGACGTATCCTCTGTCACGCATCTCACGGTGGTTTGCTGAGTATAGATGTAGATGTTAAGCTACGGTTTTATGACTTTGGTAACAAATGAGCCGTTTCAGCATGTTTATTATGGAGTGCGTGGCTGTGATTCGTACATAGTCAGGAAGCGTAGCACACCTATGTCGATACTTTCATTATGAAAGAATTGTATAAATACTGCAATTTGCACTACAGTACACGTAGCTTGACGGAGACGATCGCGTATCGCCGTGCCGTCGGCCGGTCGGAACTAGGAGCTGACGGTGAAGACACTCCTGCCGCCGTTGAGGTCCCTGAGGATGCTGTCCAGAGGCCGGCCTTTGGTCTCAGGCAGCGCCGCCAGTCCGACGACGGTGCACGCGATGCTGACGGCCGCGAAGAACCAGAAGGAGCCGTACTCGCCCATGGCGTCGGACATGAAGGGGTAGAGCTTGCTCATGAGGGCGGCCAGCCCCCAGATGGTGCAGAAGCCGAGCACCGAGGCGAGCCCGCGCAGGCGCGGCGCTACCAGTTCCATAACCAGCACGTAGGGCAGCGGACCGGGGCCCACGGCCATCACCATCACGAACAGCGACAGGCACAGCACCGGCAGCCAGCCCACGGACGATACGTCCGTGGCCGTCTCCATCCGCAGGTAGAAGTACGCGCCCAGGGCTATCAGCGACGCCGAGGCGAACACGTTCGTCACGAAGAATATCGTGCGTCGGCCGACGTAGTCCATCAGCGGGGTGGACAGGGCACCGCCGGCCACCTACGCGTACAGACACACTTGCGACAATGGCCACCACTACTCTCCTTCATAGTCAGTTCGGTATGTTTTTAATGTACAAAGTGCTTCTTGCTTACAAGGGAACCTCCCCATCGCACCCCCCTCAGATTTAGTTATAAGTTGGCACAGTGGATAGGCCTTGAAAAACTGAACACAGATCAATCGAGAAAACAGGAAGAAGTTATGTGGAACTGAAGAAAATAAGCGAAATAAACAAACTGAGTAGTCCATGCGAAAGATAGGCAACATCTAGGAGAGTGTGAGCTCAGAAGCGCCATTGTCCCGTGGTTATCGTGAGCAGCTGCGGAACCAGAGGTCCCTGGTTCAAGTCTTCCCTCGTGTGAAAAGTTTAATTTTTTATTTTCAGACAATTATTATCTGTCTGTCCGATGCGAGGTAACTGCGCCGTAGTATGGGGACGCTACACCTAAACAAACATCGAAACACAGGACGTCACTCGACTACAGCGCACGGAAGAGAGAGTATTCCTGTTAACGAGGCTCCCTGGCTTTCAGTTGACTGTTCGCTACTTTGGACGAGAGTGCATTAAATACGTGAGGTGTACTCCGTGGGCAATATGAATCCAGCAAATATAGCTCGCGACTTCAATAATAATCGCACGGTTTTGCGGTGCGGTCGCAAAACACAGACACTAAACTTATTACAGTGAACAGAGACGTCAATGAACGAACGAACAGATCATAAATTTGTGAAAATAAAGAAAGTAAACTTTTCGCTCGAGGGAAACTTGAACCAATGACCTCTCGCTCCGCAGCTGCTCACGCTAAACACGGGACCACGGCGCTCCTGAGCTCAATCCTTGATGTTGCCTATGTTGTGCATGGACTACTCAGTTTGTATATTTTACTTACTTTTTTCATAGTTACACACAACTTCGTCCTGTTTTCTCGATTGATCTGTGTTTAGTTTTTCAAGGCCTATCCACTGTGCCAACTTATAACTAAATCTAAGGGGAGTGCGATGGGGAGGTTCCCTTGTTAGTAGCATGCCATATGTTGAGTGGTAAATTCGAGGGCGAATTTCTCCGAAGAGTGGAGGAATGTTGAGTGGTACTTAAGATAGGTAAATAAACTAGTGAAATCAGTGTGAAGTACAAATTAGAAAATAAATGAAAAACTTAGTTTAGTTTAGAAGAATTAGACACTGGCAAACAGCGGACAAAGCAGCAGTGGCAATGGCCGGCGCTTGAAGTCAGCACGTTCAGGAGAGAAGCGGAAACTGTCGATTCAGCCGTCAGGGCATCGCCCGACCGGCTCACGTGTTTCTCAATTGTCACATGTGATCAACGGCCCTCGCCTACATTCCAAGAGCCAATGACCAACGTTAAGAAGATTCTTCGAGAAGCTTTTCAGCGTGACAGAAGAGGCAATGACCGTGAAGTCGTTCACCTCCAGCGAACTGAAGTGAATAAACACGCGAGACGCAGTGGGCCCGACAAGAAGAGTAGTTTCAGTTCAGTTTCGGAGCTGAAGACCGTCATGCAGGAAGAGACTACATCGTACACAGAAGCACCAAGTCCGCCGCTGTGATGGAATAGCAAGCCGCACCTTCGCCGCCAGAAGACAGAACTAAAAGGTATTTGAAGACTGATTTTTACGTACCCCGGTGACTCGTGAGGACGGGAAGGAGACGGCCTCACATCAGCAATCACCTGTGAGCTGGGATGAAGATCGGAAAGCCGAGGACTGGCAAGCTGGAGTCTGTTGTTCGAGTCCGGGACACTAGCCTTCGCCCGCCGCGCCGCTCCGCTGGCCGTCGCACAACACTGACACACGCGGTCGCTTAGAGAAGAGAAACACTGGGACGCCACATCCGAGTTATCACCATCCGATTCACGACTTCGTTCTCAATAATTAAACGGGTCACCACGATGCGCGTCTCCAGTCAACTGGGCGAGACGGCGACACGAAATACACACCGTCAGGCGTAATCAGACGCCGCCGCTGCCGCAGCAGAAGGCTTCACAAACGACACAGCTGCCGCTCTACCCAGCCAGGACAATCCAGTAAGAAAAGCGTTGTACAAATCTTCAATAAAATTTATCTTATGTAAAAATGCTGTTTCATTCTACCTCATACCCGAGCCAAGGAAGAACCCACCCTGCCCACATGTTGTTAAGAAAAAAAAAGTATTTTATTTTGTGTTTTTCACCCTGACATAAAGCTTTAGAATCAAATGCCCTTTGCAGTAATGCTCATCCTGACAACTGACTAGCATCAAAAGAGAAAACTCAGTTACATTTAGTGCCAGAAGTGTTACACATAAATAACGCAAAATCTCCAAAATTGGCGAAGTTTTGCAGAAGTTCAAAATTTGGCACGAACTTAAAGGCGCGATGCTTTTAATCCACCAGAAAACCCAAAGACATTCTTGTATGTCCAACCTTTTGACTGGAGGTCCGGGGGACTAGAGCCGTTCACTCCAGTAAGAAAATGAAACACCTACAGCCGTCCTCTTTGTGTCATTTACTATGTAGGTACCAGTTTCGGCGCTTCAATGAACCATCTTCAGGCCTTAGTTGATGCTGAAGGGCTTATCACCTCCATATACAGGGTGAGAAGTATTTAAACCGACAGCCGCGCGGGATTAGCCGAGCACTTAGCCGGCAGGGTAACTCAGCGTGTTCGGTCAGACGGTTAGCTACCCTCCGTAATAAAAAAAACTGAGTTAATGGATCAACGACGAACTGAAACGGGTGTCTTGCGACGTTCGCCCCGAGCAGATACAAGAAACGAAAACGAACAAAATGAGATTTTTTTTTATTTTTTTATTTTTTTTAAAGCGGTCTAAGGCGCTGCAGTCATGGACTGTGCGGCTGGTCCCGGCGGAGGTTCGAGTCCTCGCTCAGGCATGGGTGTGTGTGTTTGTACTTAGGATAATTTAGGTTAAGTAGTGTGTAAGCTTAGGAACTGATAACCTTACCAGTTAAGTCCCATAAAATTTCACACACATTTAAACCGACAAACTCTGGGAGGTTGTAGGGGACATCAATACAAATATTTTTCCCTAATGTCATTTTTTCCTATGAGGAATATTTAAACCGGCAGAGGAAGATTTCTCTGGCAGCAAATTAATTAAACCAACAAACACTTTTCCATTTTTTTATGACCAAGAGACAACACATTAACACAACCCAATTTCAATGACTGTAGATTTTCAGCCGGCCGCGGTGGTCTCGCGGTTAAGGCGCTCAGTCCGGAACCGCGCGACTGCTACGGTCGCAGGTTCGAATCCTGCCTCGGGCATGGGTGTGTGTGATGTCCTTAGGTTAGTTCGGTCTGTTCTAAGTTCTAGGGGACTGATGACCACAGATGTTAAGTCCCATAGTGCTCAGAGCCATTTGAACCATTTTTTTTGTAGATTTTCAAAAATGCCTCCATTGACACGTAAACAAAGGTTACACCGTCGGATCGTGTTCTGTCTACAAGGGCAAAAACCCCAGGAGTATCCTGAATTGGTCCTGCTGCTGCTACTATCCGGGCAACCAGATCCTCACACACAAAAAAGTCCAGAGGGGACATATGTGGGGATCGAGAAGGCCATCGTACAGGACCACCTCTGCCAATCCACGTTTCTGGGAACCGTCGGTACAGGAATCGACGCGCACGACGACTAAAATGTGCCGGCACCCCATCGTGTTGGAACAACATGCGTTGTCTTGTAAGGAGCGGGAAGTCTTCCAGCAATTCTGTCAGTGCTCTGGCGAGAAAATTGTAATAGTGCCTGCAATTTAATGGCCTATGTAGGAGATACGGCCCAATAAAACAGTCCCCAACAACACCGCCCCACACATTAACGAAGAACCGCACTTGATGAGCGCTATTAACTTTGGCATGGTGGTTATCCTCACTCCAAACATGCGAATTGTGCATGCTGACGATTCCATCACGCGCGAACGTTGCTTCATCGGTAAACAACACAGAGAATGGAAATGTACGATGCATTTCACGCTGTTCCAGGCACCACTGCGAAACAGTGCTCTGAGTGGATAATGAACTGGTACCAGGTTGTGGACACACTGTAAGTGAAATGGACGTAACAATTGCTCTCGAAGGACTTTTCTTACATTCTTCTGATTCGTCCCCATGTTACGTGCAATTGCACGAGTGCTGATTGAAGGATCCCGCTCCACATGCTGCAAGACAGCTTCCTCAAATTGCAGCGTTCTTACCGTGCGACGGCGTCCCTGTCAAGGTAATCTGCTAAATGACCCGGTCTCACGCAGACGTTGGTACACAGCAGCAAAGGTCGTATGATGCGGGATACGGCGATTAGGATATTGTTGTTGATAAACCCGCTGTGCAGCTCGTCCGTTGTGGTGCGCTACGTAGTACGCACCAACCATACCAGTGTACTCGCTCCATGTGTATCGCTCCATTAGTGAACAGAGAAAATGTGCTACTACACTGGTGGACAGCAGTTGCCTACAACTGAAGTGCATATTACGGCCTCCACAGGTTTAAATAATCCTCATTGGGAAAAATGACATTCGTGAAAAATATTTATTCTGATGTCCCCTACAACCTCCTAGAGTCTGTCGGTTTAAATACTTTTCACCCTGTATACGATGCATCAGTGGCCAACATAACTGGTTTAAGCAGTTACAGATAGTCTGCATACAACGGTTATGTTGAAGAGGAATGCAAATCTCTAAAAAGGACATCACGGAAGTTGGAAAGAAAAACACAGGTTCAAGGAAGGAAACTGCGAAGAAACCATGGGTAACAGAGGAAATACTTCAGTTGATCGACGAAAGGAGGAAGTAAAAAACGTGTTCAACGCAATTCAGAAATAAAGAAATACAAGTCACTTAGGAATGAAATAAATGCGAAGTGCAGGGAAGCTAAGGCGAAATGGGTGTATGAGAAATATGAAGAAATTGGAAAAGAAATCTGTGTCGGAAGGACTGAGTCAGCGTATAGAAAAGTCGAAACAACTTTCGTTGAAATTAAAATAAAGGGTCGTAACATTAATAGCGCAATGGGAATTCCTTGGTTGAATGCAGGGGAGGTAGCGGATAGATAGAAAATGTAAAAATGGTTCAAATGGCTCTGAGCACTATGGGACTCAACTTCTGAGGTCATTGGTCCCCTAGAACTTAGAACTAGTTAAACCTAACTAACCTAAGGACATCACATACATACATGCCCGAGGTAGGATTCGAACCTGCGACCGTAGCGGTCTCGCGGTTCCAGACTGCAGCGCCTAGAACCGCACGGCCACTTCGGCTGGCAGAAAATGTACATTAAAGGCCTCTGTGACGTGGAGAACATGTCTGATGACGTGATAGAAGAAGAGATAGGAGTCGACAGAAAAGAAATAGTCGATAGTTAGAGTTAGAATTTAAAAAAACTTTGAAAAATCTAAGATCAAATAAGGAAGAAGGGATAGACAAAATTCCATCGTAATATCTCAAATCATTGAGGAAAGTGGCAACAAAACTGCTGTTCAGGTAGGTGTGTATAATGTATGAGACTGGCAATATACCATCACACTTTCGAAAAAAAAACCATCATCCAGACAGGTCTAAATATAGCAAGAGCTGACAAGTGCGAGAATTATCGCACAATCAGCTTAACAGCCATACATCCAAATTGCCAAAAAAATAATATAGAGAATAATGGAAAAGAAAATTGAGTATCTATTATACGACGATCAGTGGGAGAATTATCCAACTGTCAGTTTAACAGCTCATGCATCCATGTTGCTGACAATAATAACAACAAAAGAATGGAAAAGAAAATTGGGGGTCTATCAGATGATAAGTTGGTTTTAGGAATGGTAAAGCCACGAGAGAGGCAGCTCTCACATTGTGGAAAATTCTGTAAATTTGTGGTAAGGTCTTATGGGACCAAACTGCTGAGGCCATTGGTCACTAAGCCTAAACACTACTTAAACTAACTTACGCTATGGACTACACACACACACCCATGCCCGAGGGAGGACTCGAACCTACGACGGGTAGAGCCACACGGACCGTGACAAGGCGCCTCAGACCGCGTGGCCACCGCGTGCGGCTCTCACATTGTGGTTGTTAAGGGAAGCAAGACTGAAGGAAAATTAAAACACTTTCACAGGGTTCGACGACATGGAAAAAGCGTTCGACAGTGTAAAATGATGCAATATGTTAGAAATTATGAGTAAAATAGGAGTAAGCTGTAGGAAGAGATGGGTAACAAAATGGTTCAAATGGCTCTGAGCACTATGCGACTTAACTTCTGAGGTCATCACTTGCCTAGAACTTAGAACTAATGAAACCTAACTAACCTAAGGACATCACACATATCCATGCCCGAGCCAGGATTCGAACCTGCGACCGTAGCGGTCGCTCGGTTCCAGACTGTAGCGCCTAGAACCGCACGGTATGGGTAACAATCAGTATTTACAAGAACGAAGGCGGGAAAGGTACAAGATTGCGATTAAAATTCAGGGTGAAGGGATGTAAATGATAAGATTTGCTGGCGACATTGCTAACCCCAGTGAAAGTGAAGAAGCAGTACAGGATCTGTTAAATGGAATGAATATCCGAATGAGTACAGAATACGGGCCGAGAACAAATCGAAGAAAGACGAGAGTAACGACAAGTAGAAGAAATGAGAACAGCGAGAAACTTAACATCAGAATTGGTGATCACGAAGTAAATGAAGTCAGGAGGAATTCTGCTACCTAGGCAGGAAAATAACGCATGACGGACGGAGCAAGGAAGACTCAGAAAGCAGACTAGCACTGGTAAAAAGGGAATTCCTTGCTAATACAAATCTGCTAGCCTCAAACAAAGGTCTTAATTTGAGGAAGAAAGTTTTGGGAATGTACGTTTGGGACACAGCAATGTATGGTAGGACATGGACTATCGGAAAACCGGAGCAGAAGAGGAGTATTTGAGATGTGATGCTACAGATTAATGTTGAAAGTTAGGTGGCCTGATAGGGATAGGATGAGGGGGTTACCGCAGAATCTATAATTATAAAACACTTATATTTCATTTAAACGAATCATTTACTACTTTGTTCTTTCGGAGTGTATTTTGCACCCTTGTAGACGCTAAGTATGAAGCACAAGGCACAGGGATAGTGTCTGCACTAAGTGAGGAAGGCAGCGTTTGTTTCCTCTGGAGCTCCAGGCAGTCTATGCCACACAGAGTGGAAACTGTTGCCTCTATTATTCGTAACTTCATGCCACGCTGTACGATTAAATATATCACGAATATACACTACTGACCATTAAAATTGCTACACCACGAAGATGTGCTACAGACGCGAAATTTAAGCGACAGGAAGAAGATGCTGTGATATGCAAATGATTACCTTTTCAGAGCATTCACACAAGGTTGGCGCCGGTGGCGACACCCATAACATGCTGACATGAGGAAAGTTTCCAACCGATTTCTCATACACAAACAGCAGTTGACCAGCGTAGCCTGGTGAAACGTTGTTGTGATGCCTCGTGCAAGGAGGAGAAATGCGTACCATCACGTTTCCGACTTTGATAAAGGTCAGATTGTAGCCCATAGCGATTGCGGTTTATCGTATCGCGACATTGCTGCTCACGTTGATCGAGATCCAATGACTGTTAGCAGAATATGGAATCGGTGGGTTCAGGAGGGTAATACGGAACGCCGTGCTGGATCCCAACGGCCTCGTATCACTAGCAGTCGAGATGACAGACATCTTATCCGCATGGCTGTAACGGATCGTGCAGCCACGTCTCGACCCCTGAATCAACAGATGGGGACGTTTGCAAGACAACAACCATCTGTACGAACAGTTCGACGACATTTGCAGCAGCATGGACTATCAGCTCGGAGACCATGGCTGCGGTTACCCTTGACGCTGCATCACAGCCAGAAGCGCCTGCGATGGTGTACTCAACGACGAACCTGGGTGCACGAATGGCAAAACGTCATTTTCTCGGATGAATCCAGGTTCTGTTTACAGCATCATGATGGTCGCAGCCGTGTTTGGCGACATCGCGATGAACGCACATCGGAAGCGTGTATTCGTCATCGCCATACTGGCGTATCACCCGGCGTGAGGGTACGGGGTGCCATTGGTTACACGTCTCGGTCATCTTTTGTTCGCACTGACGGCACTTTGAACAGTCGACGTTACATTTCAGATGTGTTACGACCTGTGGCTCTACCGTTCATTCGATCCCTGCGAAACCCTACATTTCAGCAGGATAATGTACGACCGCATGTTGCAGGTCCTGTACGGGCCTTTCTGGATAGAGAAAATATTCGACTGTTGCCCTGGCCAGCACATTCTCCAGATCTTTCATCATTTGAAAACGTCTGGACAACGGTGACCAAGCAACTGGCTCGTCAAATACGCCAGTCACTACTGTTGATGAACTATGGTATGGTGTTGAAGCTGCATTGGCAGCTAGCTGTACCTGTACACGGCATCCACGCTCTGTTTGCCTCAGTGCCCAGGCGTATCATGGCCGTTATTACGGCCGGAGGTGGTTGTTCTGGGTACTCATTTCTCAGGATGTATGCACCCAAATTGCGTGAAAATGTAATTTCATGCCAGTTCTAGTATAATATATTTGTCCCATGAATACCCGTTTATCATCTGCATTTCTTCTTGGTGTAGCAATTTTAATGCCCAGTAGTGCACGAGTTTGTTACTTCGGAGTGTCTTTTGCACCCTTGTAGACGCTAAGTATGGAGCACAAGGCACAGGTATAGTGACTGCACTAAGTGAGAAAGGTAGCGTTTGTTCCCTCTGCAGCCCCAAGCAGTCTATGCCACACAGAATGGAAACTGTTGCCTTTATTATTCGCAAGTTTATGCTACGCTGTACGATTAAAAATATCACGAATATAAGTATTTGCTGTTACTCTGGAATATAATTTAAATAAGTGACGATGGCAATTCTTTGATGACACTAATTTTGGGCCTATAAATAAAGTACTTTGCATCGGTGTGGCCTCAACGCTGCACGTTACCTGTAGAAGCCCCATGATGATTGTGGCGAGCTCTGGAGACAGGGCGTTGCCCCCTTCCTCGAAGATGAAGACGGCGTAGTTGATGACGGCGAAAAGGCCGCACAGCTGCTGGTTGACGGCGACCATGACGATGAGGCACAGCCCGACGACGGCGGCCCGCGAGCACGCCTGTCGCTCCAGCGCCGGCCGCTCCGCCCCCGCATCCGCCCCCGCCCCCGCCTTGGCCTTGTGCCGCCCCAGGGAGGCCTCGATCAGCGCCATCTCGTGCTCCAGCTGATCCTCCGTGATGCCGCGCCTCAGCCACCGCAGCGACTGCCGAGTTTGTGCCATTACTATCACAACTCACGCTCTTCTCACAAGGTGTGACATAGGGTACTAAAGAACAGTGTTCGGGAACTTCCTAATAACGTAACCTATAATTATAATGACAGGTCGTTATTTAACGTTGTTACCAAGAACCCCGAAGATTTCTTCACCAATGTTCTTCAAATTTTTACAGGATACTCTACTAAACATTTGGACGGACATACGTTACACATACTTTTACATACATAATATATCTATACTGCTACAAAAGGAAAGGCCTTGTTTAACGTTGTTACCAAAAATCTTGAAAAGTTCTTGACCAATTACTTAAGATTTTTACACAATACTGTACTAAATGTTCGGACGGACATAGACTACATATTTTTAAAAATATACTACATAAATATATGTGTACTATATTGACAGTAAAATCCAAAAATAGCGTAAATGAGAATGGCAATGGTGTTTGTTCCAGAAAGCTGCGGCAAGTAGTTAACAAGTTTTCGAGTATTGTGGACGTTGTTAACACCGGCAGCCGTTTGCTCCATCCTATTGCTTTAATACCAGGCGACGATGTCAAAATTGTTTACATTTTGTTGTGTGTACACTGCAATTGCATTGCGACGCTCATGTAACTTATTGTGTGATAATGGACATAACTGGACGTGCTTGGAAGATGTCATTTTCCAGCCTGAAAAAAGCGGACGTGCTCATAGTTGCCTTTTCCGTAAATAATAGCCTGAAACAAAGAGCGATTCATACTATTGGGGCATGGGAAGAATTTGGCACTAAATCCGGAGTTTACAAAATTACTTGTAACGACTGCCCAAACTATTGCATTGGACAGACAGGTAGACCCATTAAAGTAAGGTATAAAGAACACATGCTAGGTAAAAATGGGGGAAATGTATATAATTCTACGTTTGCTGAACATCTATGGCTCTTACAGCATACGCCACGTGAACTGGATGACCTAGAGTTGCATCACGAATTGAGTAAGGGTTACAGATCGGACTTGCTCGAAGAATTAGAGATTTTCAACCGTCTTTCTCAAAAAGAAAGCCTAGAAACAAAAACTTTTTAGATAGTTTCAAACTCCTCCTTGCTTTAATGTAATATAGTCTGGCTGACTAGAAGTTCGTTTCCTTGCCTGTTGTTGCTGGTGAGATGCGCTTTTCCTGTCTTGTTGGGATTTTACGTATTTTCGATGTTTGCTGTTTGTGGCTTTCGATGTGTATGTGTTGTTAAATGACTCTGTTATGTTTTTATTCACAACGACAGATGATTTCGTTATACTTTATCATTTTGGTTGTTTTCGCTAGTATGTATTTTACCCTTAAGTTACGCGAGATTCTCGCTTATAACACTAGTGCCCTCTCTCGTTAGATGTGTTCCGTAGCGCAAGCTTCATCTGCTTGACACTAGGACACAGATAAATTGGTTTCATATTTTTTATTGCACTTAGGTGTTTTTAAATGGTTCTGATATGTTTTATTTATTAAGACAGAAGGTTTGAATTAGCACAACTTTTAATGATTTTGATGCTCATGAGTATGTATCCTCGAGTTTTAATGTGCGCGAGTGTCTCGCGCTAGAGAGCCTGTATAGGGAGAGAGTGGCCAACCGGACGATACATCGGCCATTTTTCTGCCAAACTGCGGGCAGTAAGTGACTAAAAGTTATTGAGCTTGTAATACTTTGGTAATTTTACAGTTATCTAAGCTATAAGTGCTTTTTCTTTCTCAGTTCTGGTGCTCAGTTTTTGCTAATGAAGGTGTCTTCCCTGTCAGTAGCTCCATTGAAATATTTGTACCTTTGGTTTAAAATAAATACACTATTGAAACTCAAGACACTCTGTGTATGGGCTGCAAAGCCGGGCTCCTGCCCATCATTTCAATCTTTGAAATCCGCATATCAATGGCGCCTTACATTATAGAAATATTTGCGATATGTTGCTAACAAAATGTCAAAATTTTCTTGACTGATTTACTTCAGATTTTTACTCTATGCTTTACTAGACGTTTCAACGGATATAGGGTCCATATGTTTTAAACATACATTGCATATAAAGATGTATGTAATATAGTCATTAGCAAAAATTTCGAAAAGTTCTTTATCGGTTTACTTCAAATTTTTACAAGGTACTGTAATAAAATTTTGACGACCATAGACTATATATTTTTAAGTATATGTAATATGTAAATATAATAATAGGCAAATGTCAGCAAAAATCTCGAAAAGTTCTTGATCGATTTACTTCAAGTTTTTGCACAATGATTATAATTCAGACAGATAGACAGTTTCTTTAAACAACATTGCGGGAAGTTGTCTGTTAAATCCGACTGCGAGAAAAAAAATGTTTTGCTATGAAAATGTGTGGTTTAGTTTTCTTCCTCACAGTCAACTTCAACTATGATATAAGGGCATTTAAACCATTAGAAAAATTGAATTGTTTCTAATATATATTCCTCCTCATATATATATATATATATATATATATATATATATATATATATATATATATTCCTCCTCACATACAGTTTTAAACAAAATTTTCGTACGCAGGTATGTGCTGTTTCGTTTTATTCCTCAGAATCGGTTTTAATACAAAACAGGAAAGTTTTATTTATGGCTCATCGCTTTGTAATTAGATTACTACTGGTAGTGCTACTTCTACAATACAGGATTTGAATCGTCTGAAACTGTTTAATCCTTCCAATCCGCAGTTTAAAACCATGCGATATACTGTCATTGAAGCCACTGTCCTGATAGTTACAGCACCAGAAGACATATCTCCCACACCCCGTATAGTGTATACCGATGATCCTAACCGTTTTACCAATTCATTTCAAGGGACTTCAGTTTCCCATCAAAGTTTCTTTTGCAACACCAACAAATAAGGCTGCAAGTCCGAGAAAGAGGAGGTGAGCCGACAGGAAGGATGTAATGAACGGAGAGAGGGAGGGGAGGAGATGCATAGAGAAGAGGGGAGAAGAAGTTGGACAGAGAGAGGATGGAAGACGGAATTTAGGGCTTACATCCGATTCCTATACATATTCAGCAACTGCGAAGCATTGCTGGGTTCGCTAGCAATACATACTGTCAAATATACTTTGCATAAAGGAAATGCAACCATGACAACCATTGTAAAGATTGTGCGGAGTAACTGTTCCATGTCTGTTAGGCCTCAACGTAAGCTGACTGATTCTGGCGTATGCCGTTTCGGTACAGAGGTGGTCAATCCTAGTAAGCCAAAAACTGGCGCGTGGACCAAGTGAAGTTGAGACGGAGTTCGTGATACACTTGGCTTACTCGGAACTGACGTCAGAGCGGCTTGTACATGTCCATCAGCGCATTTCGAGTGAGCCGAACGTGACACTGACACCAGCTTCTCCCGTGTCAGAGCTGGCCCTCGAAAATCGCAACATATTCGCTCGAAAATAGCTAAATTTTTGTGACAAGGAAGAACATAAATGTCATTGGTGCTTGTTTCAGTCGTAGCAATTTTAGCTGTTCACTTAGGTTTCTGCCTAACCACACCCTTGGAAGCTGCAACATATTCGGAAATGAACAGCCATATTTTTGTGACAAGCAATAAATATAAATATCATTGCCCGTCGTTTCACTCACAGCAAATTCATTGTGCGTTTTTAATCTACATCTACATCATACTACGCAAGCCACCTACTGGTGTGTGGCGGAGGGTACTTTCGGTACCACTATCTGATCCCTCCAACCCTGTTCCTCTCGCGAATAGTGCGTGGGAAGAATGATTGTCGGTAAGCCTCTGTATTGGCTCTAATTTCTCGAGTTTTCTCCTCGTGTCAATACGCGCGACGTATGTGGGGGTAAGTAATATGTTGTCCGACTCGTCCTGAAAAGTGCTGTCCTGAAATTTCAATAGTAAATCTCTCCGTGATGCACAACGACTCTCTTGTAACGCCTGCCAGAGGAGTTTGTATAGCATCTCCGTAACGCTCTCTCTCCAGCTAAACGATCCCATGACGAAACGCTCCGCTCTTCGTTAGATCTTCTCTGTCTCCTCTATCTGTACTATCACATAGGGATCCCAGATGGATGAACAATACTCAAGAATAGGGCGAACAAGCGCCTTATAAGCCACTTCTTTCGTGGATGAGTTACAATTCCTTACGATTCTCCCGATGAATCTGAGTCTGCTTTGCCCACTATCTGTTTTACATGGTCATTCCGCTTAAGGTTGCTCTGGATAGTTACGCCTAGATATTTTACGGCAGACGCTGTCTCCAGCTGTTTGTCACCCAAAGCGTAGCTGTACAGTAGTGGATTTCTTTTCCTTTAATCAGACAGAAGTCATAAAATCGAAGAAACTGCGCCCTGAGCGAGTGCACTCTTACATGCAAATAACGTCTAATATTGCAGAACATTTTTCTATTTCATTCACAATAATATGTGTGCTATTTGTTCTTTCGGACATTTCTGAAAGAACAGACTCCATTTTAATCCTGCACCAACTATGAATCAACACACAAAGGAATTAGTGACATTAGCTGCCAGTGGGCATTGATTAATATCAATGAGGCAAGTTGAAAATTTGTGCAGCACCGGGATTCATACCCACGCTGAACACAGAGGTAACCATAACCGCACGGACAGCCCCAGCACCCTTCCCATCAGACCCAAATTCTCAACTTATATCACACACTACTGGTGTACACTATGTGATCAAAAGTATTCGGACACCTGGCTGAAAATGACTTACAAGTTCATGGCACCCTCCATCCGTAATGCTGGAATTCAATATTGTTTTGGCCCACCGTTATCCTTGATGACAGCTTCCGCTCTCGCAGGCATACGTTCAGTCAGGTGCTGTAAGGTTTCTTGGGGAATGGCAGCCAATTCTTGAAGGAGAGGTATCGATGTCGGTCGGTGAGGCCTGACACGAAGTCGGCGTTCCAAAACATCCCAAAGGTGTTCTGTAGCATTGAGGTCAGATCCCTGTGCAGACCAGTCCATTGCAGGGATATTATTGTCGTGTAACTACTCCGCCACAGGCCGTGCATTATGAACAGGTGCTCTATCGTGTTGAAAGATGCAATCGCCATCCCCGAATTGCTCTTCAACAGTGGGTAGCAAGAAGGTGCTTAAAACAAAATGTAGGCCTGTTCTGTGAGGGTGCCACGCGAAACAACAAGGGGTGCAAGCCGCTTCCATGCAAAACACGACCACATCATAACACCACCTCCTTCGAATTTTGCTGTTGGCACTACACACACTGGCAGATGACGTTCACCGGGTTTTCGCCACACCCACACCCTGGCGTTGGATCGCCACTTAGGGTACCGTGATTCGTCACTCCACACAACGTTTTTCCACCGTTCAAGCGTCCAATGTTTACCCTCCTTACACCAAGCGATTCGTTGTTTGGCTTTTACCGCCGTGATGTGTGGCTTATGTGCAGCCGTTCGACCATGAAATCCAAGTTTCCTCACCTCCCGCCTAACTGTCACAGTACTTGCAGTGGATCCTTATGCAGTTTGGAATTCCTGCGTGATGGTCTCGATAGATATCTGCCTATTACACATTACGACCCTCTTCAACTGTCGTTGGTCTCTGTCCGTCAACAGACGAGGTTGGCCTGTACGCTTTTGTGCTGTACGTGTCCCTTCACGTTTCCAGTTCACTATCACATCGGAAACAGTGGACCTATGGATGTTTAGGAGTGTGGAAATATCGCGTACAGACGTATAATACAAGTGACACCCAGTCACCTGACAGCGTTCGAAGTCCATGAGTTCCGCGGAGGGCCCCATTGTGCTCTCTTACGGTGTCTAATGACTACTGAGGTCGCTGATATGGAGTACCTGGCATTAGGTGGCAGCATAACGCACCTAATGTGAAAAAGGTATTTTTTGGGGTGTCCGGATACTTTTGATCACATAGTGTAGTGTGGTGTCTGAAAGAACAAACACCACATATATAGTGAAGTGATCAGGGGCACTACATCGGTAGAAGTTGGGAATCTGAGTGTGACGGGAGGCGCGCTAGAATAGTTACCGCAGTTGTGGTGACCACTTTGCTCGGATGGAGTACTGGTCAGCGGATCAGTTTAGTTAAGTAGGAGACCCGGGTTCGATTCCCAGCCTGGAACAAATTCTTAAGTTGCCCCATTGATATAGATCATTTCCCACTGGCAGCTAATGTCTTTAATTCTTCCTTGTCTTGATTTATAAGAATAGCACAGGATTTGTTACAAATGTGAGGATATGGAAAAACAGGACACGAACGTTCTATTTTCGCCTGTGTAACTTTGTGTCCCTAATCACAAGACGACGACGAAATGACAGAATTCTCAACAATACTGTAATTCATCTTAGGCTATTACCGCCGATCCAAAATAACTGATATTCAATTATAAGAAATTATACGAAGGGTGACGCGCCTGTGATAAATCTACAATGTGCCGTTGCCTCGAAACAGCATCCTACCATACCACACAAGTTATAATGCTAAAACAACGAAATACGGGAAATCAGTGTGGCTTTTCCAAATTTGTTGACTGTCTACATCTCATCGAGTTACATGTCATTTGGGTGCTACAAACGCGACCCGGCGTGAGGCTGCGGTCGGAAGGCATACAATAGGAGAACTGTCAGGGGAAATCCTTCAGTATTCCGGAGGCAGGAAATGGCTTCAGTTCTGAGCTCGGCGGAGTGTGGTGGATGATGGAGAATATTCGTATTGAGAGACTATGTAGCTATACAAGACACATAAAATAAACAACAGGCAGAAGTGAAGAGCGTAAAAGGACGCAAGTACTGTCGACAAACGTCTTTGCTTTGGAGCAACTACTTAAGAAGCTGTGCTATATGAAGTGCACTGGATCTTATAAAATTTATACTTTTATTATTATTAATTAGATTGTGACTAATAAGGTATCGTTGATCAACTCTTGTTAAGGGCAATCAATTTATCTGCAAAGACTTTAAGTGGGATACCTGATACAGATGCACTAGCACGAACTAATGGAACTGTACAATTAATCATAGAGGTAAAATACGCCACCACTATTAATTTGTCTTGACAAACGAAAACTTTTGTTACAACATAAATAAAAGAAGCTTCCTGTGTAATAAAGCTGTTTCCTGAAACATCATTTTTGTCATATAAACTTTACTCAACGTACTGTCTGAGTATTTTCAACATACCTCATTAAAATATCTAAACATTAATTAATATTCTAATTATTTATTTTACTTATATTTGTTTTATGTTTTAAGTGTTATTTTACGTCTTACATTCCTGGCTTTTTGGTTATTTAGTTTTCAAAAGATAATAATGTTAATCTGTAAGGAAATGCTTAAAACAACATTTTTTTGCACCATACACATAAAACGAACGAAATATCTTCACGTAATACGCACGACGGAGAAGGCAATTAAAACAAAACTGACCCGGATTTCGAATTTTCACAGGTGATTCTCTAAACGTCTTGATTTGTATGAGACATATGTCAGTACATTGGTAATGCTTGGCGAAGAGAACTGATTACGTACTAGTGATTGCAGCTTCTACGGTCGCAGGTTCGAATCCTGCCTCCGGCATGGATGTGTGTGATGTCCTTAGTTAGGTTTAAGTAGTTCTAAGTTCTAGGGGACTGATGACCTCAGAAGTTAAGTCCCATAGTGCTCAGAGCCATTTGATTGCAGCTTGATTGTATTGTATCTCAAATGGTGATTGACATCATAATGATTCCACAAAACTAGGTCTGAAAATTTTCTCACAACATTCTTCCAAATATCGAAACCCGTATACTTCCGCGGCTGTATCTGTGCCATCGCGACCTCTGGGATCAGCGGATGTTTCTTGTCCTTGGATACAGCGTCAACACTTTTTTTTTTAATCTGACCACCCGTCTTTTCACGGAGGATTCGAGAATCTCTTTTTGAAGGTCGAAATCTTCTTGTAACAACACCGAAATCTGGTAAACGAATGTCTGACCAGGACAAAAGATATTTGAAAGATGATTTCTTTGCCAGTATACAACTTTCGATGTCAGAAGAAATTTATGAGAAAACTTCCTGTTGAACGATTATGATGTCAGTCTCCACTTGAGAAACAATAAAATTTGGCTGCATTCACAGTATATAATTAATTCTCTCCGCTAAGGCTTACCAAAGTGCTGAAATATGCCTGATACGAATCAGGATATTTAGAGGATCAATCGTGACAATTTGAAATCCTGCTGAATTTCGTTTTACATTGGATTCTCCACCATTTCCACTAGCGCAACGATCCCAGCGCCTCGTTCAAAATGAGAATTATCTGTAGTGGCCAAACATTTGAAGATGAGTCTTCATTGACTCTAAAGCTAATTATTAAAAGATTATAGTATTTTTTTAAATAATAATAGTGTAAAGCGGCTGGTTGTAGTATTAATTCAAAGCATCCGCTGGAATAAATACTCTGCCTGAAAAAAGTCAAGCATCCTGTACAGAAAAGGGAGGGGGGGACGAAATGAAACTTCACGGGTTGAGACGATATGTGATGTTCTTCTAATGATTACAAAATCGAGTCAAATTGAGAATGAACTTGGCAGTACGAGCCTACTTATTAGTATGACCTCGCACACCCTCAGACCTGGAAGCACGCATTGATTCGGTTGGGAAGAATGTTACAAAGTCATTGTATACTCCTCTGAGGCAAGCTGGCCACAGCTGTAGTAAGTGGTCCAGTATGTCGTGGATGCTGGCAATGGGACAGAGCTGACATCCGAGCTGGTCCCACAGATATTCTGCAGGGAACAGATCTGAGGATCTTGCTCGCCTCGAGAGTATGTCAACATGACGGGGACAGTGCTTAGAGACAGGTGCCATGTGTGTCCGAGCATTGTCTTGCTGAAAAATAACACCACGATGCTGTCACGCGAGCAGTAATACGTGAGGACGCAGGATATCCGTAACGTAGGTTTGTGTTGTCAGTTCCCTCACTCGCTACAGTCGTGATCTGAAATCATAGCCGATGGCTCCACACTTCATGACGCCAGGAGTGAAACCGCTGTCCCTCTCTAAAACCTCCCTAAGTATGAACTCCCTCCTCTCTCCGTCCGAATAGGCCTTGGAAGGCCCAACGGCACCGACCGGTCGCCGTGTTATCCTCAGCCCACAGTCGTCACTGGATGCGGATATGGAAGGGCGTGTGGTCAGCGCACCGCTCTCCCGGCCGTATGTTGTTTACGAGACCGGAGCGGCTACTTCTCAATCAAGTAGCTCCTCAGTTTGCCTCTCAAGGGCTGACTGCAACCCACTTGCCAACAGCGCTCTGCCCATCCATGTGCTAGATCTGATGGGAGCCGGTGGCAGGGCCGTTGGCGTCTTGTAAGTAACCTCTACCAAAGATGCCGCCATTATCGCTAACGATAGATGTCTGGAAAGTGCGAAACAATGCAACGTCATTCGTCTGCATCTTCCCGATCACAGCACCACTCCAAAGGCAGCAATTTTTGTTGTGGTGTTAATGGCAGCGTTTACATGGGACGGTATTCCCTAGTCTGGCTGCTGCCAGTATGTGATCAATGGTGCGAGAACACAGAATCTCTGTCTTCCCCTACAAATTTTACTCTCTGTAGCTCTCTGTAGTACCATAGAAGTACTGATGTCTTGAGAGATGTCCTACCGTCCTGTCCCTTCTTCTTGTCAATGTCTTCCACATCTTCCTTTCCTCGCTGATTCTTCGGAGTACCTCCTCGTTCCTTGCCTCATTAGTGCACCTAATTTTCAACATTCTTCTGTAGCACCACATCTCAAATGCTTCGATTCTCTTCCGTTCTGGTTTTCCCACAGTCCATGTTTCACTACCACACAATGCAAACGTATGTTCTCAGATATTTCTTCCTCAAATTAAGGCCTATGCTTGATACCAGTAGACTTCTATTGGCCAGGGATGCCCTTTTTGCCAGCGCCAGTCTGTTACCTGTGTTGTTGTCCTTTACGGGTTATTTTGCTGCCAAGAGACCAGAATTTCTTAACTTCATCTACTTCGTGATTATAGATCCCGATTTTAAGTTTTTCGCTGTTCTCATTTCTGCTACTCTTAATTAATTTCGTCTTTCTTAGTCTCAGTCAATGTTCTGTACTCATTAGACTGTTCATTCAGTTGAGCAGATCCTCTAATTCTTGTTCACTTTCACTGAGGATAGCAATATCATCAGCTACTTTTGTCATTCTCATCCTTTCAGCTTGAATTTTAATCCAACTCTTGAACCTTTCTTTTGCTTTCGTCATAGCTTCTTCGATGTATAGATTGAAGAGAGGCGGCGAAATAGTACATCCCTGTCTTATTCCATTTTTAATCTCAGCATTTCCTTCTTCGTCATCGACACTTATTGTTCCTCCTTGGCTCTTGTACATATTGCATATTAACCGATTTTCCTTATAGCTTCTCCGTATTTTTCTCAAAATCTCCAACATTTTACACTATTTGACGTTGTCGAACGCTTTTCTCAGTTCGACAAATCCTTTGAATGCTTCTTGGTTTTCCTTTAGTCATGCTTCTATTATCAGCCGCAACGTCAGAACTGCCTCTCTGGTGCCTTTACCTTTCCTAAAGCCAAACTGATTGTCATCTAACACTTCCCCAATTTTATATCTTGTTGTTGTGGTCTCCGGTCCGAAGACTGGTTTGATTTTTATTTATTTATTTTTTTTTAAATTTTACACGTCCAGTTCCTTAGGACCAAATTGAGGAGCAGATCTCCAAGGTTATGGACGTGTCAGTACATGAAATTACAACATAAATGTAATAACAGATATAATCAAATGTTTATGAACCCAAAAAAAGAAAGCCATAAGTTTACGTAAACGCAATCAACAACATAACGTAGGAATCAGATTAATTTTTCAAGGAACACCTCGACAGAATAGATGGAGTGATCCATGAGGAAATTCTTCAGCTTCGATTTGAAAGCGCGTGGATTACTGCTAAATTGTGGTAAATGGATGCAGCAGTATACTGCACACCTCTCAGCACAAGTGTTAAGTAAGTGCAATCCAGATGCAGATTGGATTTCTGCCGAGAATTAACTGAGTGAAAGCTACTAATTCTTGGGAATAAACTGATATTGTTAACAAGAAACGAGAGTAGAGTATATATATCTTGAGAGACCAGTGTCTGAATGCCCAGACTAGTGAACAGGGGTCATCAAGAAGTTCGCAAACTTAGACTACTTACTGCCCGAACCGCCCGTTTCTGAGTCAAAAATGTCCTTTGAGAATGAGAAGAGTTACCCAAAAATACACACATCAAAAAAGTTTTGCATCACCTCGGTTCCGAGAGTTACGGAACTTGTACAGAATACTGGAATAGAGATCATCATAAACATCATTTCCCCCCTTTTTATTTTTCATGAAAACCATACATTGTGCGTTGTACCAGCATACAGCGAGGCGAGACCTTCAGAGGTGGTGGTCCAGACTGCTGTACACACCGGTACCTCTAATACCCAGTAGCACGTCCTCTTGCATTGACGCATGCCTGTATTCGCCCCAAGTTCATCAAGGCGCTGTTGGTCCAGATTGTCCCACTCCTCAACGGCGATTCGGCGTAGATCCCTCAGAGTGGTTGGTGGGTCACGTCGTCCATAAACAGCCCTTTTCAATCTATCCCAGGCATGTTCGGTAGGATTCATGTCTGAAGAAATGCTCGCCACTCTAGTCGAGTCATGTCGTTATCCTGAATGAAGTCATTCACAAGATGTGCACGATGGGGACGCGAATTGTCGTCCACGAAGACGAATGCCTCGCCAATATGCTGCCGATATCGCATTCACGTATCGTACAGCCGTTACGGCGCCCTCCATGACCAACAGCGACGTACGTCGGCCCCACATAATGCCACCCCAAAACAACAGGGAAACTCCACGTTGCTGCCTCAGTGGACAGTGTTTCTAAGGCGTTCAGCTTGACCGGGTTGCCTCCAAACACGTCTCCGAGAATGTATGGGTGAAGGCGTATGTGACACTCATCGTGATGCCAATCCTGAACGGTCAATTCGACATGTTGTTGGGTCCATCTGTACCGCGCTGCATGATGTCGTGTTTGCAAAGATGGACCTCACCATGGACGTCGGAAGGGAAGTTGCGCATCATGCAGCCTATTGCGCACAGTCGTAACCCGACGTCCTATGGCCGCACGAAAAGCATTATTCAACATGGTAGAGTTTCTTTCAAGGTTCCTCCGAGCCATAATCCGTAGGTAGCGGTCATCCACTGCAGTAGTAGTAGCCCTTGGGCGGCCTGAGCGAGGTATGTCATCGACAGTTGTCCCTTTGTGTCTCCTTCATGTCCAAAGAACATCGCTTTCGTTCAATCCGAGACGCCTGGACACTTCTCTTGTTGAGATCCCTTCCTGGCACAAAGTAACAATGCGGACGCGATCGAAGCGCGGTATTGACCGTGTAGGTTGAACTACAGACAACAAAGGCCGTGTACCCATTTCCTGGTGGAATGACTGGAACTGATCGGCTGTCGGACCCCCACCTTCTAATAGGCGCTGCTCATGTACGGTTGTTTACATCTTGGGCGGGTTTAGTGACATCTCTGAACAGTCAAAGGGACTGTGTCTGTGATACAGTATACATAGTCAACGTCTATCTTCAGGAGTTCTGGGAAGCGGGGTGATGCAAAACTTTTCTCGATGTGTGTGTTAATTGTTCTCGGACGGCAGGCCAAGATATGAAGCCGTATGTAGCAAAAGCTTTAGAATTATCAAGGTTTGTACCTTATATCTGGATAAAGTCTTCAGTTATTGAGAACTTTTAACACTGCAGTGCGTCAGCAATCGTGAATAATTTAATGATTATAAAGAATCCGCCTCGATTGCGAATTGAAACCGGATGTTGACCTAGGTTTCGACGATGATAACCACACCTTCTTCGAAACACACTAAAACTACAAACTGCCTAAAGAGGC
The DNA here is from genome assembly GCF_021461395.2 of Schistocerca americana. Classification (NCBI taxonomy): domain Eukaryota; kingdom Metazoa; phylum Arthropoda; class Insecta; order Orthoptera; family Acrididae; genus Schistocerca; species Schistocerca americana. The sequence continues at coordinate 486,351,074 of NC_060124.1, read as the reverse complement.
TTGGTCCAACATTAATACAGAACGTTCAAAAGGGCAAAAGACTAGCATAAGATGTAAAATAAACAGTACGTGTGTACCATGTCAATAGCTGTACTTAGGTCAAACGTTCTTTGGGTCGCGGGCTCTCCGTTATTTGCTGGATGTATTCCGTCTCTGTCTTTCTCTACAATCTTTACTCTCTATAGCTCCCTCTAGTATCATGGCAGTACTGAGGTCTTAACAGATGTCCTACCATCCTGTCCCTTCTTCTTCTCATGTCTTCCACACATTCCTTTCCCCGTCGATTCTTCCGAGTATCTCCTCGTTCCTTGACTCATTCAACATTCTTCAACAATCCCAAGGGCCATAGATGAGAGATTAACGCTGTAAAGAAATACGTTTAATGGGAAATACAGGGTGTTACAAAAAGGTACGGCCAAACTTTCAGGAAACATTCCTCACACACGAATAAAGAAAAGATGTTATGTGGACATGTGTCCGGAAACGCTTAATTTCCATGTTAGAGCTCATTTTAGTTTTTTCCACCTACGCTCAATGGAGCGCGTTATCATGATTTCATACGCGATACTCTACCTGTGCTGCTAGAACATGTGCCTTTACAAGTACGACACAACATGTGGTTCATGCACGATGGAGCTGTTGCACATTTCAGTCGAAGTGATCGTACGCTTCTCAACAACAGATTCGGTGACCGATGTTTTGGTAGAGGCGGACCAATTCCATGGCCTCCACGCTCTCCTGACATCAACCCTCTTGACTTTCATTTATGGGGGCATTTGAAACCTCTTGTCTACGCAACCCCGGTACCAAATGTAGAGACTCTTCGTGCTCGTATTGTGGACGGCTGTGATACAATACGCCATTCTCCAGGGCTGCATCAGCGCATCAGGGATTCCATGCGATGGAGGGTGGATGCATGTATCCTCGCTAACGGAGGACATTTTGAACATTTCCTGTAACAGTGTTTGAAGTCACGCTGGTACGTTCTGTTGCTGTGTGTTTCCATTCTATGATTAATGTGATTTGAAGAGAAGTAATAAAATGAGCTCTAACATGGAAAGTAAGCGTTTCCGGACACATGTCCACATAACATATTTTCTTTCTTTGTGTGTGAAGGTTTGGCCGTACCTTTTTGTAACACCCTGTATATCCCCGCGAAATGGTTAAGTGCCTCGTTCCCAAATCTAATTCCCTCTGCATCACCTGATTTAATTCAGCTACAATCAGCTATTCTTATTCCGTTTTTTGTTGATGCTCGTCTTATATCCTTCGTTCAAGACACTGTCCATTTCATTCAACTGCTCTTCCATGTCCTTCCCGTCTCTGACGGAATAACAATGTCATCGGCAAATCTCAAAGTTTTTATTCCTTCTCCCTGAACTTCTTATTCAAGTTTTTTCTTTGGTTCCCTTTGCTGCTTCTTTACTGCACAGTTTGAATGACATCGGGAATAGGTTACAACCCTGTATCACTCTCTTTGCAACCACTGCCTCCCTTTCGTGCCCTATTTTCTTAGAAATTTTTTGATAGCTTTGTGTTCTTTTGTTGCAGGTAAGTGGATGTGAGCGCCAGCCGCCCGCACCTGCCGGGCCTCCGGGTACTGGCGCTTCTTGGCCAGCCAGTAGGGCGTCTCAGGGAGGAAGGCGAAGCCGACGGCGAAGAGCACAAGCGGCACCAGGTTGAGGTAGAGCACCGCCGAGTAGGGCAGGTAGGCGCCCACCACGTACGAGAAGAGCACGCCCGAGTTGCTGATCAGCCCCAGCAGGCAGCCGAGCGCGCCGCGCACCTCGTTGCTCGCGATCTCGCTCACGTAGATAGAGGGCAGCACCAGCGACGCCGCCGCGTTGATGCCCGCCAGGATCCTGCCGAATCCAAATGTCTCGCCTGTAGAGGAAGGCCACGTAACCGACGGGGTCAACATTAAAGGGGAGAAAGGCGGATGGTACTTTAGCAATGGTAAAGGCGCCAGAGGGGCTGTTCTGACGCTGCGGTTGATAATGAAAGCAAGACTAAAGACAAGTCAAGACGAATTCATACGATTTGTCGACCTGTAAAAAGCGTCCGAAAGTGTAAATGAAGCAAGACGTTCGAAATTCTGAGAAAAGTAGGTTAAGCTATAGGGAAAGACGTGTAATATACAAGAAGTACAAGACACAAGAGGGAATAATAAGGCTGGAAGACCAAGAACGAATTATGACGGAAATAAAACAAATATTCAGCAGGGGGATTGAAATTCAAGGTGAAAGGATTTCAGTAACAAGATTCGCTGATGACATTTCTACCCCCCGTGAAAATGAAAAATAATTGTAGGATCTGTTGAATGGAATGAACAGTGTAATGAGTACAAAATAGAGACTGAAAGTAAATAAAAGAAAGACGAAAGTAATGAAAAGTAGCAGAAATGGGAATACCGAGAAACTCAACATCAAAATTTGTGATCACGACGTACCGGGTGATCAAAAATTCAGTATAAATTTGAAAACTTAATAAACCACTGAATAATGTAGATAGAGAGGTACAAATTGACACACATGCTTGGGGGGACGTGGGGTTTTATTAGAACCAAAAAACAAAAAAAACAAAGTTCACAAAATGTCCGACAGATTGCGCTGGACAGCAAAACGTCAGCTAAAATCCACATGACAATCGTGTACGAAAGGAGCTGTAATGAGAGAGAGAATCAGATGCGCCAGCAGTCGCAGCATGTTGACAATACCTGAAAAGGCGCTATTAGTGAAGCTGTATTATCAGAATGGTGAATGTGCTAGTTCAGCGTTACGATCCTATCGCCATAGGAAGGGGATTAGAACGGTTAAAGGTCCGTTGACAAATGCAGCTGTGGCGAGAATGATTTCGAAGTTCGAAGCCACGGGCTGTTTAGACGACAGACCCCGTAGTGGCCGACTGAGCACAAGGCGTAATGCTGCTGAGACAGTTCAGGAAGAAATGGAGACTGTAGCGGGTTCGTCTATGCACGGGGAAGGCAGCGGTCGTGCAGTCGCACGTCGCACCGGGATTCCATACACTACTGTTTGGTTAGCACTGAGGCGTACCCTCCGAATCTATCCGTACAAAATCCATCGGCATCGTCAACTGTTACCTGGCGATTTAGTGAAGCGGAGGGCATTTTCGGTGTGGGTGTTTCAAAAGATGGCGGAAGATGACGACTGGTTGAGTAACATGTTGTGGACCGACGAAGCTCATTTCACGCTCCGAGGGTCCGTCAACGCCCACAACTGCAGAATTTGGGCTACCGAAAATCCTAGAACTGTCGTGGAAATTCCACTGCACGACGAGAAAGTCACGGTATGGGTTGGATTTACCACATCTACAGTTATCGGGCCTTTTTTCTTCGAGGAAATGCGGTATTCTGGTTTTGTAACTGCTACCGTGACGGGTGAGAGGTACGCCGATACGTTACAGAATCGCATCATCCCCAGCCTGGCTGATAAACATCTGCTGGAACGTACGATGTTTATGCAGGATGGCGCTCCACCCCATATGCGTGAAAGGTCTCTTGTGCGCCTCGTTTGGTGATGATCGTGTGCTCAGCCGCCACTTTCGTCATGCTTGTCCTCCCAGGTCCCCAGACCTCAGTCCGTGCGATTATTGGCTTTGGGGTTACCTGAAGTCGCAAGTGTATCGTGATCGACCGACGTCTCTAGGGATGCTGAAAGACAACATCCGACGCCAATGCCTCACCATAACTCCGGACATGCTTTACAGTGCTGTTCACAACATTATTCCTCGACTACAGCTATTGTTGAGAAATGATGGTGGACATGTTGAGCATTTCCTGTGAAAAACATCATCTTTTCTTTGTCTTACTTTGTTATGCTAATTATTGCTATTCTGATCAGATGAAGTGCCATCTGTCCGACATTTATGAAATTTGTAATTTTTTGGTTCTAATAAAACCCCATGTCATTTCAAGCATGTGTGTCAATTTGTACCTCTCTACCTACATTATTCCGTGATTTCAAATTTATACTGACTTTTTGATCAGCCGGTACAATAAGCACAAGACCCAAGAGGGAACAATAAGGTTGGAAGACCAAGAACGAAGTGCTCGGAATAAAAAGGGTGTAAGAGATAGATGTGGTCTTTCGCCCATTCTGTTCAATCTATACATCGAAGAAACAGTGATGAAAATAAAAGAAATATTCAGCAAGCGGATTAAAATTCAAGGTGCCGGCCGCAGTGGCCGAACGGTTCTAGGCGCTTCAGTCTGGAACCGCGCGACCGCTACGGGCGCAGGTTCGAATCCTGCCTCGGGCGTGGATGTGTGTAATGTCCTTAGGTTAGTTAGGTTTAAGTAGTTCTAAGTTCTAGGGGACTGATGACCTCAGATGTTAAGTCCCATAGTGCTCAGAGTCATTTAAAAATTCAAAGTGAAAGGGTTTCAGTAATAAGATTCGCTGATGACATTGCTATCCTCCGTGAAAATGAAAAAGGATTGTAGGATCTGTTGAATGGGATGAACAGTGTGATGAGTACAGAATACAGACGGAAAGTAAATAAAAGAAAGACGAAAGTAATGAGAAGTAGCAGAAATGGGAATATCGAGAAACTCAACATCAAAATTTGTGATCACGAAGTAGATTAAGCTAAGAAATTCTGCTACCTAGGCAGCAAAAAACCCATGATAGACGAAGTGAGGGGTGGCAGCTGTGGCCGAGCGGTTCTAGGCCGTTCAGTCCGGAACCGCGCTGCTGCTACCGTCGCAGGTTCGAATCCTGCCTCGGGCATGGATGTGTGTGATGTCCTTAGGTTAGCTAGGTTTAAGTAGTTCTAAGTCTAGGGGACTGATGACCTCAGCTCATAAGTCCCATAGTGGTTAGAGCCATTTGAATCATTTTGAACGGTGTGAGGTGGACATAAAAAGCACGCTAGCACTGACAAAATTGACATTCCTGGCCGAGAGAACTCTACTCGTATCAAACACAGGCCTTAATATGAGGAAGAAATTTCTGAGAATGTACGCCTGGAGCACAGCATTGTATGGCAGTGAGACATGGACTGTGGGAAAACCGGAATAGAAGAGAATCGAAGCCTTTGAGATACAGTGCTACATAAACGTGCTGAAAATTAGGTGGACAGATGAGGTAAGGAATGGGGACGTTCTCTGCAAAATCGGCGAGAAAAAGAAAATTGAAAAACACTGACAAGCAGTAGGGACAGAAAGGAAAGACATTTGTTAAGACATCAGGGGTTAACTTCCATAACTTCCTTGGTACTAGAGGAAGCTGTAGAGGGTAAAAAGTATAGAGGAAGACAGAGATTGGAATACATCCAGCAAATAATTCAGGACGTAGGTTGCAAATGCTATTCTGAGATGAAGAAGTTGACACAGGAGAGGAAATTATGGCGGGCCTCATCAAACAAGCCAGATGACTGATGACAAAAAATAAAAAAGCTCTTTCGAAATCATAACTTATTATGAAGACTATATAGGAATATTCTTCACACTAAATAGTAGTGCAACACGTTACTCGATGGTTAGTTAGTTACATGTTCCATACATAACTTGAATGATTGTTTTATCCTGAGTGGCCGAGCGGTTAAAGGCGCTACAGTCTGGAACCGCGCGACCGCTGCGGTCGCAGGTTCGAATCCTGCCTCGGGCATGGATGTGTGTGATGTCCTTGGGTTAGTTAGGTTTAAGTAGTTCTAAGTTCTAGGAGACTGATGACCACAGCAGTTAAGTCCCATAGTGCTCAGAGCCATTTGAACCATTTTTTGATTGTTTTATCGAGATAACGTGGAACAAGTCAATTTACGGTATATGTGGCATGATTAGTGGTAACAGTAATAAACACATTATTTTGTTAGTCTTACTCAAGCAACTATTTTCTTTGGCAATCAGTTTTCTGCATGGAATGAAAGGAATTGGCAAGGAGAAATGATCTTATATCAGATTTAAAATTTTGCTGCCTGTCAGACGTTTCATGTTGTGGGGCAAATGATCAAAGTATTTTGTTGAAGCATAGTGAACTTTTTCCTTAGCCACTGACAGATTTAATAACCTAAGTATATAAATTAAATTAAGGCAGTGTCCTGACTGACTGATTGACTGACTCATTATTGCCCAGCTCAAATAGCTAAGGACAGAAACCTGCAATTTGGAGAATGTATGGATCTTAAACCGTAGACGTCGTTTAAGAAGGGATTTTTCGAAATTCCAACCGTGAGCATGATACATCAGACTGATACGGGTTTTGTCCGGCCCTTTAACCGGCTAATATATTTTTTATTATATTATTCTTCTCATCCCAATTGCTTATAGAGCACGGGGAGAGTACCTAGCTAGTACTGTAATTTTGTCTTCACGGTTCCAACAGAAACGATTCGTAGGGCGCTCAACGATATCCCTACATGTTTCACATATGCTGGTTATTGAAATGTTTTAAGTAGGCTTCCTCTTTGTAATTTGCTTCTGTCTTCAACGTCTTTCAATTCAGGTTCATCGACATTTCCGTGACACTCTCGCGAGAGTCAAACGAACGTGTGGCGATTCGTGTCGCCCTTATTTGTATACTTTTAATATCCTCTGTTAGTCCTGTTTGGTGATGGTTCCACATGCTTGAGCAATAAGAGGATGAAAGTTCTTTATTTTAAATGTCGCTATTAAGGCAATTTTGAAGCTAGATCTATGAAAACTGGTATTTGGTTTCGCAGTCAGAAATAAATAAATGTCTGTTTCAGTGGTTCTGGAAATACTGGGTGAAAGCTTTTTTCGGTAATAAATCATTATCAGAGAACTACTAAAGTACTTTTAAAGATAGGTCTGTGAACACTGTTATTTGATTTCTCGGTTGCAAATAAGAAAATGCGTGTTTGAGTAGTTTTGGAAACTGAATCCCTAAGGAGAAGAAACAGGGAGTGAGAGTTTTTATGAAAATATTTTATTGTGAAAGCAACTACGAAAATTTAAGTTTGTCTTCTCAGTTAGAAATTAAAACGATATGTGTTTTTGTCCGCCCCGGTAGCTGAGTCGTCAGCGTGACAGACTGTCAATCCTAAGGGCCCGGGTTCGATTCCCGGCTGGGTCGGAAATTTTCTCCGCTCAGGGACTGGGTCTTGTGTTGTCCTAATCATCATCATTTCATCCCCATCGACACGCAGGTCGCCGAAGTGGCGTCAAATCGAAAGACCTGCACCAGGCGAACGGTCTACCCGACGGGAGGCCGTAGCCACACGACATTTCCATTTCCAATATGTGTTTTACTGTTTTTAGAAATTCAGTCCCTAGCAGCTGAAACGGGGGGCTGAAAGATTTTATGGAAGTAAGTCACTGTGAAAGGGTTTTTGAAGAAAACTATGAAAATTTGTATTTGGATTTTTCTGTTGGAAGTAAAACATACATTGTGACTGTTTTTGGAAACTCAACCCCCAAGGGGCTGAAACGTTACAAGAAAATATTTCATAGCAAAAGCATTTTTAAAGTTAAGTCTTTGAAAATTGGTGTTTGGCTTTTAGGTTAGATCTGAAAAAATACTGTCACTGTTTTTTGGAAATTCAACCCCTAAGAGGGTTTTCCCACAGTTGGTCTTCAGATCAGCCTGTGTTTGAGTGTACCGATCTTAAGAGTAAGGTTCTCTCCATGTTCTCCTGTGACAAATAACGCACAAATTTAATGTTCAACCACGTTACAGTGTAGAGCCCAGTACGTTTTCCTATGCCTCCCCGCCCCCCCCTCATCAGCCCATCAAAGCTTTTAGTAATGGTGTTTTCGTATTTCTGTAGGATGAATGCTTGAACTAAATTTTTTAGTACGTTTTATCTGTTTCATTTACACCTTCCCGTTCACTTAGTTAGGTACAGCTCTTGGTCAAAAATATGGAATCACCGCGAGAAATGCATGCTTGATCATAAATGAAGGTGCTAGCCAAGACTGCAGATTGCGCTGTTGTATTTGACCACGAACGGCAGGTCGGAATGGTGTTCTGTGTACTTGTGAGTGCAATACATCGCAGATAAGTGAATTCGAACGTGGGTAAGCTGTTGGTGCTCGTATTCTGGGTCTCTACCTCCGTAGCCGACGGTCAAAGCGACAGACACTTCTGCGGGGGACCCGGGTACGATTCCTAGGACTACCAGGGGTTTTTTTATTCGTGGGAGAACTGGACAGGATGCACTCAGTCTCGTGATGAGAACTGAGGAGCTTCCTGATTTTGAGTTAGCTGCTCCAACGTCGAAACGACGACAACGGCCGGGAGTACGGTATGCTGACCAAGTAACGCTTCATATCGCATCCGATGATGAATGCTGAGGATAACACGGCGGTCGGTCGATTATCGCCTTGTCTACAGGGCATTATCACGAGCCTTCTTTTTTCTGTAAGAGATGTGCTTCCGAAATACAGGTGGCCGAAGCGTTTGGTGTTCAAGAGGCACCATATTGAAGATTTGTACCGCATACCAGGAAATCAGAAAAACAGCATTCGCTAAGTCACAGCGCGGAAGAACGTATGTGTTGAGTGATAGTGACAGACGGTCATTGAAGAGGATTGTGACGGAAAATAAGAGGACAACAGCTGCAAAAGTCGCTGCAGAACTGAATGTCGCACTCACAAACAATGTCAGCAGCCAAAATAACACGAATGGAGCTCCGTCAGCAAGGACTTTAGGGGAGAACTCGAATTTCAGAAACTACTCACAGTCCTGCAAATGCCCGTAACAGGAAAATATGGTGCCGAAGGCATAAAACCTGGACTGCGCAGCGATGAAAGAAAGTCATTTGGTCGGACGAATCTTGTCGCACACTGTTTCCAACTTCTGACCGAGTTTATGTCAGATGAGTGAAACATGGCAAGTGTTCTTTTATCATTTGGGTAGCCATGTCGTCGTAATCAATATCCCCCCTCCGTCCCCCCCCCCCCTCCCGTAGAAGGTCACATTATTGTCAAGGGTTATAACACCATCTCTGCTGATCAGAATCCCCTAGTACAATGTTTGTTCCCCAAGGTGTCGTTGTGTGGCCCTGCTACGCAGCTCACGTCGTCCAGGACTGGTTTTGTGGGCTCGAGGAGGAATTGTCGTATCTCCCCTGGCCCCCAAAGTCACCAAATCTCAATATTATTGAGCCTCTGTGGTCTACTTTGGAGAGAAGATTACGGGATCGCTATCGACGCCCATCACCGTTACCTGAACTTGATACTGCTTTGCAGGAAAAATAGTACAAAGATTTCGTTGAAAATCATACAGCACCCGTATTTAACCATTCCGAGACGGCTGGAAGCTGTTTTGAGTGACAACGGTCTCCCTGCGCCGTTTTAGACATACTAATCTGTTGTGTTTTTGATGTTTCCATAAATATTGTCCACCCACATAACACTGAACATTAGTAAGCATTGACGATTCACTAGGGGTCACAATTCAGGGAATAGGTCAGCATTATCCACTGTGCAAATCAGTGTGCTTGCTCAGCGAGCGTGAAGAACTTGAATATCAAACATGAGTAAAAAACTAATTATACTGAAGAGTCAAATAAGCTGGTACACCTGCTTAATATCGTGTAGGGCCCCCGCGAGAACGCAGAGGTGTCGCAACACGACGTAGCATGGACTCGACTAATGTCTGAAGTAATGCTGGACGGAATTGACACCATGGATCCCGCAGTGATGTGGATAAATCCGTAAGCGTCCGGGGGCTTTGAGATCCCTTCTGAACAGAACGTTGCAAGGCATCCCAGATATGCTCAATAATGTTCATGTCTGGGTAATTTGGTACGCAGCTCGTGGTCTTGCGGTCGCGTTCTCGCTTCCCGAGCACGGGGTCTCGGGTTCGATTCCCGGCGGGATCATGGATTTTCACCTGCCTCGAGATGACTGGATGTTTGTGTTGTCCTCATCATTTCATCATCATTTATGAAAGTGGCGAGATTGGACTGAGCAAAGGTTGGGAATTTGTACGGGCGCTGACAACGGCGCAGTTAAGAGCCCCACAATCCAAACTTCATCGTCTGGGGAGTTTCGTGGCCAGCGGAAGTGTTTAAACTGAGAAGCGTGTTCCTAAAGACACTCTGTAGCAATTCTGCACGTGTGGGGTGTCGCATTGTCCTGCTGGAATTGACCGAGTCCGTCGGAATGCACAGCGGACATGAATTGATGCACGTGATGAGACAGGATCCTTACACATGTGTCACCGTAGACCCATATCACTCCAACTGCATACACCCCACACCATTACAGAGCCTCCACCAACTTGAACAGTCCGTTGCTCACATGCAGGGTCCATTGATTCATGATGTTGTCTCCATACCCGAACATGTCCATTCGCCCGATACAATTTGAAACGAGACTCGTCCGACCAGGCAACATGTTTCCAGTCATCAACAGTCCAATATCGGTTATGACGCGCCGGGACGAGGCGTAAAGCTTTGTGTCGTGCAGTCATCAAAGGGTACACGAGAGGGCCTTTGGTTCCGAAAGCCCAATCGACGATGTTTCCTTGAATGGTTCGCAAGCTGACACTTGGTGATGGCCCAGCATTGATATCTGCAGCAATTTACGGAAGGGTTGCACTTATGTCACACTGAACGATTCTCTTTAGTCGTCGTTGGTCCCGTTCTTCCAGAATCTTTTTCCACCCGCAGGGATGTCGGAGATTTGATATTTTACCGGATTCCTGATATTCACGGTACACTCGTGAAATGCTCGTACGGGAAAGTCCCCATTTCATGCAACCTCGGAGATGTTGTGTCCCATGGTTCGTGCGCCGACTATAACAACACGTTCAAATTCACTTAAACCTTGATAAGCAGTCGTTGTAGCAGCAGTAACCGACCTAACAACTGCGCCAGACCCTTGTCTTATATAGGCGTTGCCGTATTCTGCCTGTTTACATATCTCTGTATTTGAATACGGATGCCCATACCAGCTTATATATACCGAAGCGCCAAAGAAACTGGTATAGGCAAGCCAATTCAAATACAGAGATATGTATGATTTTTGTAGATACACTCCTGGAAATGGAAAAAAGAACACATTGACACCGGTGTGTCAGACCCACCATACTTGCTCCGGACACTGCGAGAGGGCTGTACAAGCAATGATCACACGCACAGCACAGCGGACACACCAGGAACCGCGGTGTTGGCCGTCGAATGGCGCTAGCTGCGCAGCATTTGTGCACCGCCGCCGTCAGTGTCAGCCAGTTTGCCGTGGCATACGGAGCTCCATCGCAGTCTTTAACACTGGTAGCATGCCGCGACAGCGTGGACGTGAACCATATGTGCAGTTGACGGACTTTGAGCGAGGGCGTATAGTGGGCATGCGGGAGGCCGGGTGGACGTACCGCCGAATTGCTCAACACGTGGGGCGTGAGGTCTCCACAGTACATCGATGTTGTCGCCAGTGGTCGGCGGAAGGTGCACGTGCCCGTCGACCTGGGACCGGACCGCAGCGACGCACGGATGCACGCCAAGACCGTAGGATCCTACGCAGTGCCGTAGGGGACCGCACCGCCACTTCCCAGCAAATTAGGGACACTGTTGCTCCTGGGGTATCGGCGAGGACCATTCGCAACCGTCTCCATGAAGCTGGGCTACGGTCCCGCACACCGTTAGGCCGTCTTTCGCTCACGCCCCAACATCGTGCAGCCCGCCTCCAGTGGTGTCGCGACAGGCGTGAATGGAGGGACGAATGGAGACGTGTCGTCTTCAGCGATGAGAGTCGCTTCTGCCTTGGTGCCAATGATGGTCGTATGCGTGTTTGGCGCCGTGCAGGTGAGCGCCACAATCAGGACTGCATACGACCGAGGCACACAGGGCCAACACCCGGCATCATGGTGTGGGGAGCGATCTCCTACACTGGGCGTACACCACTGGTGATCGTCGAGGGGACACTGAATAGTGCACGGTACATCCAAACCGTCATCGAACCCATCGTTCTACCATTCCTAGACCGGCAAGGGAACTTGCTGTTCCAACAGGACAATGCACGTCCGCATGTATCCCGTGCCACCCAACGTGCTCTGGAAGGTGTAAGTCAACTACCCTGGCCAGCAAGATCTCCGGATCTGTCCCCCATTGAGCATGTTTGGGACTGGATGAAGCGTCGTCTCACGCGGTCTGCACGTCCAGCACGAACGCTGGTCCAACTGAGGCGCCAGGTGGAAATGGCATGGCAAGCCGTTCCACAGGACTACATCCAGCACCTCTACGATCGTCTCCATGGGAGAATAGCAGCCTGCATTGCTGCGAAAGGTGGATATACACTGTACTAGTGCCGACATTGTGCATGCTCTGTTGCCTGTGTCTATGTGCCTGTGGTTCTGTCAGTGTGATCATGTGATGTATCTGACCCCAGGAATGTGTCAATAAAGTTTCCCCATCCTGGGACAATGAATTCACGGTGTTCTTATTTCAATTTCCAGGAGTGTATGTACGACGTATGATCTTTGTAGTTATACAGGGTGAGTCACCTAACATTACCGCTGGATATATTTCGTAAACCACATCAAATACTGACGAATCAATTCCACACACCGAACGTGAGGAGAGGGGCTAGTGTAATTGGTTAATAGAAACCATAAAAAATGCACGGAAGTATGTTTTTTAACACAAACCTAGGTTTTTTTAAATGGAACCCCGTTAGTTTTGTTAGCACATCTGAACATATAATCAAATATGTAATCAGTGCCGTTTCTTGCATTGTAAAATATTAATTACATCCGGAGATATTCTAACCTAAAGTTGACCCTTGAGTACCACTCCTCCGCTGTTCGATCGTGTGTGGTGGTGGTGGTTGTTGGGATGTTTAAGGGGGACTAAACAGCGAAGGTCATCAGTCCCCCAGATCGTGTGTATCGGAGAGCACCGAATTACGTATGGATCCAAAGGGAACGGTGATGGTATTGGTCTTTTTCACTGACGCACATGTACATTACCATGAGGGGTGAGGTACACGTACACACGTGGTTTCCGTTTTCAATTACGGAGTGGAATAGAGTGTGTACCGACATGTCAGGCGAATAGATGTTCAATGTGGTGGCCATCATTTGCTGCACACAATTGCAATCTCTGGCGTAATGAATGTCGTACACGCCGCAGTACATCTGGTGTAATGTCGGCGCAGGCTGCCACAATACGTTGTTTCATATCCTCTGGGGTTGTAGGCACATCACGGTACACATTCCCCTTTAACGTACCCCACAGAAAGAAGTCCAGAGGTGTAAGATCAGGAGAACGGGCTGGCCAATTTATGCGTCCTCCACGTCCTATGAAACGCCCGTAGAAACATCCTGTCCAGGGGCAGCCTAGTGTTAATTGCGGAATGTTCAGGTGCACCATCATGCTGATACCACATACGTCCACGCGTTTCCAGTGGGACACACACTATTCCACTTCGTAATTGAAAACGGAAACCACGTGTGTACGTTTACCTCACCCCTCATGGTAATGTACATGTGCGTCAGTGAAAAAGACCAATAAAAATATGTTAGCATGTGGACGTAATGTGCTGTTCCAGTCTCTTCTGTACCTAAGGTCCATCACCGTTCCCTTTGGATCCCTAAGTAATTCGGTGCTCTCCGATACACACGATCGAACAGCGGAGGAGTGGTACTCAAGCGTCAACTTTAGGTTACAATATCTCCGGATGTAATTAACATTTTACAATGCAAGAAACGGCACTGATTACGGATTTGTTTATATGTTCAGATGTGCTAACAAAACTAACGGGGTTCCATTTAAAAAAACCTAAATTTGTGTTAAAAAACATACTTCCGTGCATTTTTTTATGGTTTGTATTAACCAGTTACACTAGCCCCTCTTCACGTTCGGTCTGTGGAATTGATTCGTCAGTATTTGATGTGGTTTACGAAATATATCCAGCGGTAACGTAAGGTGACTCACCCTGTATATCCCTGTCACAGGATTGCTCAGAGCGTATGAATGAATGTAATGACAATTCAGAAAAATAAAAATAAGCATAACCCCTATCTTTCCGTAATTCATACAAAGGAGTGTATTTTTGTAGCTAATTCAGTGAATCATATAATATTGACAAACTGTCTGTTGGCTTCTGTCTCGGGTTCTTCGGCCGGCGTTTGTTTGATGTTTTTCTGGCGTTTCACCAGCGCATATGGCTGGTGTTGTTAAAGCTTCCCCTCTCAGCCCACCACCCAACAGCCAGTCGTGCTGGCAATAGGTCAGAAAAATCATCAAACAAACGTCGGCCGAAGAACCCGAGAGAGAAGCCAATAGGCATTTTGTCAACAAGAGGTCACGAAAGTCTGAACAGTTATCTAATATTGCCTGTCGGTTAAGTGAAAAGCCAAGACTGCTGACGCAGCAGATGTTTACACAGTACAGTTGCAGAAACAGGGGTCCATCTCTAGTGTTGGTTTTGATATTTAGCCACAGTTGCTTCGTTATCACATAAAACTTTACAGCTAAATACTCGCTGTACGGTAACTTACTGAAAACACTTGTTTTAATGGTTTCAGTGATTCCAGAAGTATTACATTGCTTTCAACCATCGCTGCGTAGTGGGTTGTACATGCGACACTCAATCGGAGCTCTAGCTACTTCATGCCTATACCAAGAGCTGACCCCTACTGGAGTCTTAAAATATCTTACAATATCACCAACTTCACCTCGTAATTTAAAGAGAAAAGCTCGCAAGTAAGATATCAACACCACAACTCGACCTTGTGAGAAATTTTGGGCCTTAAGTGTGATGTAATGACCTCCTGACGTCCAGCTTTTAAACTTGTCACTCGCTGCGACTCGCTCGGCCTGTCCAAGGGCCAGGCACTGAAGACGGAGTGATAGCTCAGCACCCCTATTCGCGGGGTGTTAATGGTGAGGGACACGTCTAATGAACCTGTTATGAAATCTTGTTCGAGAGCACGTTGTTGCGTTGTTTTATGCGAAAAGCGTACATAATGTCGCTCTCACGCACATGTACCGGGTGGTTATAAATAAAGTGTAGTTACTGACGGAAGTCGAGTGTGGGCTGTAATTACAGTATGGCAGCGAAGCGTGGTAGATACGCTGATGCGTGAAACTGATTTACGCAGGAAAATAATTAGTTCCAGTTTTGGTCGTCAGTTGCAAATCTGCCACTGTACAGCATCTCGTAGACATCTCTGGTACTCATATTGAACAAATTGCGCAAGTGGTGTGTGAGGTAATGGGCGAGTTGTGTAGCCTTGAAAATATTCTAAGTTTGGAATTGGCGTGGCAGCACGGGCCGCCCGGCAAGCTGGTTCTCGTCAGCAACTGCGTGTTGCCGAACATTAGCCGGAGCAAGAGGGGTAGCCCCAGCGTGTGGTCCAGGCTGACCGCGTGGCTGCGAATTCCATGTTGACGCTGTGCCGGGGAATGGGCTTTGTGTCGACGAAGGAGATTTATATGCTCGGAGTGCCAAAGATGGCGGACTTTGTGAAACCATAATGGCAGCATTTCACAGTTCATGTAGAAATTAGTAATAGCCAGAGGAATCATGATACCTTACAAAGAAACATGTACATTACCAATATTTGTACGACGATTCTGATGGTGTAATCAGATTTTCAATATCTTTATAAGTTTAAAGTTTAGTATCTGACTTCCGGCATAAGAAGTCAGCCTCATTCTGCTAACGGCCTTGTCAAAGAGGGCGGAGGAGCGGATAGAGGTTCAGGGCACTCTCTTGTCCTAGGGGTGAGAAATTGCCCCTAAAGGCGGAAGAATCAGCGATGATCAACGACATGAGGATGCAGAAGGCAATGGAAACCACTGCATTAAAGACACGTAACATGTATCCACAGGACATGTGGCCTGTATTTGAAGAAGTGTCATGATGATCTCTCCATTGGCAAAAGATTCCGGAATAGTCCCCCATTCGGATCTCCGGGAGGGGACTGCCAAGGGGGAGGTTACCATGAGAAAAAGATTGAATAATCTACGAAAGGATAACGTTCTACGAGTCGGGGCGTGGAATGTCAGAAGCTTGAACGTGGTAGGGAAACTAGAAAATCTGAAAAGGGAAATGCAAAGGCTCAATCTAGATATAGTAGGGGTCAGTGAAGTGAAGTGGAAGGAAGACAAGGATTTCTGGTCAGATGAGTATCGGGTAATATCAACAGCAGCAGAAAATGGTATAACAGGTGTAGGATTCGTTATGAATAGGAAGGTAGGGCAGAGGGTGTGTTACTGTGAACAGTTCAGTGACCGGGTTGTTCTAATCAGAATCGACAGCAGACCAACACCGACAACGATAGTTCAGGTATACATGCCGACGTCGCAAGCTGAAGATGAACAGATAGAGAAAGTGTATGAGGATACTGAAAGGGTAATGCAGTATGTAAAGGGGGACGAAAATCTAATAGTCATGGGCGACTGGAATGCAGTTGTAGGGGAAGGAGTAGAAGAAAAGGTTACAGGAGAATATGGACTTGGGACAAGGAATGAAAGAGGAGAAGGACTAATTGAGTACTGTAACAAGTTTCAGCTAGTAATAGCGAATACCCTGTTCAAGAATCACAAGAGGAGGAAGTATACTTGGAAAAGGCTGGGAGATACGGGAAGATTTCAATTAGATTACATCATGGTCAGACAGAGATTCCTAAAACAGATACTGGATTGTAAGGCGTACCCAGGAGCAGATATAGACTCAGATCACAATATAGTAGTGATGAAGAGTAGGCTGAAGTTCAAGACATTAGTCAGGAAGAATCAATACGCAAAGAAGTGGGATACGGAAGTACTAAGGAATGACGAGATACGTTTGAAGTTCTCTAACGCTATAGATTCAGCAATAAGGAATAGCGCAGTAGGCAGTACAGTTGAAGAGGAATGGACATCTCTAAAAAGGGTCTTCACAGAAGTTGGGAAGGAAAACATAGGTACAAAGAAGGTAGCTGCGAAGAAACCATGGGTAACAGAAGAAATACATCAGTTGATTGATGAAAGGAGGGAGTACAAACATGTTCCGGGAAAATCAGGAATACAGAAATACAAGTCGCTGAGGAATGAAATAAATAGGAAGTGCAGGGAAGCTAAGACGAAATGGCTGCAGGAAAAATGTGAAGACATCGAAAAAGATATGATTGTCGGAAGGACAGATTCAGCATACAGGAAAGTCAAAACAACCTTTGGTGACACTAAAAGCAACGGTGGTAACATTAAGAGAGCAACGGGAATTCCACTGTTAAATGCAGAGGATATAGCAGATAGGTGGAAAGAATACATTGAAAGCCTCTATGAGGGTGAAGATTTGTCTGATGTGATAGAAGAAGAAACAGGAGTCGATTTAGAAGAGATAGAGGATCCAGTATCAGAATCGGAATTTAAAAGAGCTTTGGAGGACTTACGGTCAAATAAGGTAGAAGGGATAGATAACATTCCATCAGATTTTCTAAAATCATTGGGGGAAGTGGCAACAAAACGACTATTCACGTTAATGTGCAGAATATATGAGCCTGGCGATATACCATCTGACTCTCGGAAAAGCATCATCCTCACAATTCCGAAGAAGGCAAGAGCTGACAAGTGCGAGAGTTATCGCACAATCAGCTTAACAGCTCATGCATCGAGGCTGCTTACAAGAATAATATACAGAAGAATGGAAAAGAAAATTGAGAATGCGCTAGGTGACGATCAGTTTGGCTTTAGGAAAAGTAAAGGGACGAGAGAGGCAATTCTGACGTTACGGCTAATAATGGAAGCAAGGCAAAAGAAAAATCAAGACACTTTCATAGGATTTGTCGACCTGGAAAAAGCGTTCGACAATATAAAATGGTGCAAGCTGTTCGAGATTCTGAAAAACGTAGGGGTAAGCTATAGGGAGAGACGGGTCATATACAATATGTACAACAACCCAGAGGGAATAATAAGAGTGGACGATCAAGAACGAAGTGCTCGTATTAAGAAGGGTGTAAGACAAGGCTGTAGCCTTTCGCCCCTACTCTTCAATCTGTACATCGAGGAAGCAATGATGGAAATAAAAGAAAGGTTCAGGAGTGGAATTAAAATACAAGGCGAAAGGATATCAATGATACGATTCGCTGATGACATTGCTATCCTGAGTGAAAGTGAAGAAGAATTAAATGATCTGCTGAACGGAATGAACAGTCTAATGAGCACACAGTATGGTTTGAGAGTAAATCGGAGAAAGACGAAGGTAATGAGAAGTAGTAGAAATGAGAACAACGAGAAACTTAACATCAGGATTGATGGTCACGAAGTCAATGAAGTTAAGGAATTCTGCTACCTAGGCAGTAAAATAACCAATGACGGACGGAGCAAGGAGGACATCAAAAGCAGACTCGCTATGGCAAAAAAGGCATTTATGGCCAATAGAAGTCTACTAATATCAAATTCCGTCCTTAATTTGAGGAAGAAATTTCTGAG
The DNA here is from genome assembly GCF_021461395.2 of Schistocerca americana. Lineage (NCBI taxonomy): Eukaryota > Metazoa > Arthropoda > Insecta > Orthoptera > Acrididae > Schistocerca > Schistocerca americana. The sequence goes on along the minus strand of NC_060124.1, from coordinate 486,332,732 downwards.
GATGTACGTCTGGAGTAAAGCATTGTATGGTAGTGAAACATGGACTGTGGGAAAACCGGAACAGAAGAGAATCGAAGCATTTGAGATGTGGTGCTATAGAGGAATGTTGAAAATTAGGTGGACTGATAAGGTAAGGAATGATGAGGTTCTACGCAGAATCGGAGAGGAAAGGAATATGTGGAAAACACTGATAAGGAGAAGGGACAGAATGATAGGACATCTGCTAAGACATGAGGGAATGACTTCCATGGTACTAGAGGGAGCTGTAGAGGGCAAAAACTGTAGAGGAAGACAGAGATTGGAATACGTCAAGCAAATAATTGAGGACGTAGGTTGCAAGTGCTACACTGAGATGAAGAGGTTAGCACAGGAAAGGAATTCGTGGCGGGCCGCATCAAACCAGTCAGTAGACTGATGACAAAAAAAAAAAAAAAAAAAAAAAATCTGACTGTAAATTATACAGGTAACATCCAGTAACGAATTTCCAAAATCTAAACGGTTCATCCGATTTTGTCGATCGACGTGTCTTGTAGTATGAACCTAAATTGGTATGAATTACAGGCATGCAACTTGAATAGTACATGAGTTATTGGAGGTCAAAGTGGCCGATCACTGTTGATCGTGTCAGGCCGTAAGTACTCCACAGTTCCACGAAAAAACGGTAGCAGCATGCTTATAAATGTATTTATTCATCTATGTCTTTGTTTATATCCGATATATACTATTAATGAAGAAATTGGTCAAACTTTTCCGGTGTTTTAGAATGTACGGAGACATCAGGCTACTGGCCTACATTTGTTTCTATTCCTTTGATATATGTTTATTTAATTTGTTTATGTATTTAATAATGTGTGTTAAAGCGTGTTTATGGTCCAGCCGTAGGGATATTTATTTAATTTCAAGTTATTTAAATGCAAATACAGTATTTCGTATGTGTTTCAATATGTTTGTGAGTGTACGTTGGCTTGGAGACATGGCGGGAGCGCTCTAGCCAATCACAACACTCGTTATTACACTAGGCGACTACCCAAGTCAATGGAGAGAGTATGGAAGGGAAGTGCTGGACGGGAAGGCGCGATGAACGGTTGCAGGAAGTACTTGGAGAGTGTTGAGAGTTAGCGCGTGTTCACGGGAGACAGAAACATTTCGTAGTGCCGACTTGTGCACTTGTGAGATTTCCGTGGCTTCTGCAGTGAAGACGTAGTGTGCGTTTATAAGTGAATATCTCGCGAGCTATGTTGTTGCTAATAACTAATTATGTGAAGTAGGAATCTATTATTTCCATGTTATTCAACTTATATTTTTTTTAATTGCTGGACCATTGACAGCAATAAGTGTTTTGCAGCAATAAACGGCATTCTTAAAGGTACTTCTGGTATCGTACTCATCATTTAAAGTCGTTAAAATAGTACCTGCAGATTTTATTTAATTGCAATCTTTCATTTATAAATTTCTATGTAACATTCAAAATTCGCAATTGCCGAGTGATAGGAACCTTCAACCATTCGATTCAAGTGTATACTCGTATTGTATACTACAGACTCTGCAGTATTTGGCTTGTAATACGGCAACTACGTATTCAAGTCCCTAAACAACGAAACCAGCCAACACTTTTAATATTTCAACTCTGAGTCAGAGGGTACGTAGTTGAGGGTCACTTTTTTTTTTTTTTTTTTTATAGCCCTCAGGCGGTTAATGATAAAGTCAACATTATGCCTTTCTCACTTGTATGTTCTTTTTCTGCCCACGTCCCATTCCTAATCCATTACATTCGAAAACATTTCTATGCGTCTTTCTTGCATTCACAGTGACAGATTTGTTTTGGTGGCCAAAATCGGAACTAATCTTTTTCCAGTGTAAGTCGGTTCCGCATTAACGCATTCGATGATCAGAATATGTGCCAAATTTCGCTGCCATACGATATTTCAGCCCACACTGTATCTCTGTGAGTAGCTGCACTTTAGTTACAGTCACCCGGTACAGATCAGCGGACTGGCAACCAGCACAATCCTATTCGCGGGATATTGCAGGCGGATCAGGGAAGATTATGGAGGAGGAGCAGACATCTCGCGATCGTGTTCTGAAAGCTTGTTTGAGAACACGTTATTTCGTTGTTTTGCGCGAAAAGAGTGCGTAATATGTAAACCTCACTCACACATACACTGATCAGCCAGAACGTTATGACCACGGGCCTATTACCGTCATAAAACCGTCCAGGGATGGTAGAGTCACCTGGCGTGGGATGACTGCTAGTCATACACACTCACGGTTCACGTAGTATTAGTGAGCGTGCTGTCCTTGTGTAGAATGGGGCGGGCGCGCCATCTGTCGTGAGTTTGACCGAGGGCTGACTCTAATGACCCGCAGGCTCGGCACTTCTTGTCGGATGTTCGAGGAGTGCCGTGGCAAGTGTCTTCAACATGTAAGGCGACAGCTTGCGATAATCGGGAAACCTGGGTTCGAGTACCGATCCGGCACTAATTTTCATTGTCGTCATCCCATTATACAGCTGGTGGTTGTCCATATTCGCATGTGGGAATACATTTAATGTAGTTTAATTATAACCACGCTGTATTTCGCATTCGCGCACGAAGCGACTGCAGTGAATTGGATCGAGTAATGAACAGATGTGCGCGAAGATTAGAAGCTATAGATTCAAAAGGTCATAACTGCATACTGTCAGAATCTTGGCCGGAATTTTCAAGCAGCATGGACTGAGGGGGCTAATACCTTGCTACTGTGTTTTTCTCTCCTTAAGATATGAAGTCAAGTTGATGATGTTTCATTGAAAATTCGACAGCAAGTATCAACGATAATATGAAATACCTCGTAAACAATTACTGACAAAGGGAGGTAAAGATCTGGGATCGCAGATTTACTTCAAACTTTGTGGACCTTTAGTAGGCCATTAAAACAACATAATGTCCAAGTGGTGAGGTGCACTACTCTGCTAAATCGCAAGTGAACTTTTACGCTTGTGCTATGTAACTGACGTATCTATGCGTAGGGGTACTGGACGTTAGAGTTGATGGTGGTCAAGCTGTTTTTCTCCAGTTTCCTTTGAGGTGTCTTCCTTAACCCACCCCAGAGCAGGTGTTTTCTTGCCATGAAGAGTTGGTCCACGCCTCTTCCACGCTTAGAACCGATATATTCTCTGGTCATCGGAATGTTCTGGGCGGAAAAACTATACGTAGGTAGTCTCAATGGGTCTGAGGTCTTGCTGCGCCCACCTCCTGTTAATTTTTCTAAAAAAGTAAATAAATAAACCAGTGATGTCCATTGTACATCAACGTCCCCTACACTTTCTTTGGTTCCCGGAGGGTGGGAACGGGACGTGGTGGGCTAGGCCTTGGGTTGCGACACCCGCCCACGTTGCCCCCACTCCTCCCTTTGGGCGCCAGGAAGGTCCTTAAAAAAAAAAAAAAGAAGTGATTAGCTTTCGAGCTTTGTAAGATGAACGTGGCTGGGGCAGCGTTTCCACTTCCGCCCAAACCTACATTTTTGTAGCGCAAGTGTAAATTCTGTGATGTTCAAAAAATTTTCACCTACGCTATTCGTCCTTGCTACATTAGCAACGTTTCACCGTCACGCAGGATAACTGCCAAATGCGGCCTACCTCTGTGTCTGCAGCTCCAAGCGTCGAGGCGCAAAGTAGTTTCGGGCACCTTACCAGATTGCATGTGTAAGGCATTTCACAAATGACGACAGGCATACGTTTTCAAGAAAACCAAATATGTCCATTTACTTGTCGATAGTTATAAATTTCTTTGTTCTAATAATTAAATTTAATTAAAAATAGTAAGTTGCCAAATAATATGAAATTCACTAAAACTTCATGCAAATATACGCGCTTTTTTTAAAAATTCTATTATCTCTCAAATGCCATATAAATTGATATGACCAGTAATAAAAAAAATACAGCAAACAATCCTGTCGGAGGAACATCCGCAACTGAGCATTATAGCAGAGGTAGAAAATACCGATTCAGTATTAAGGTTCTTTTTATTTAGAACACGACCGGTTTCGGGCTCTAATATGCCCATCATCAGGTGTTTATAACTTCATGCGGTGACCCCGAGCGCCGCGGTGGACAGGTACAGGACTTGGTGCATCCCCAGCGAGCGCAGAGCTGGTGATACACTGCGTCCTGTACTTGTCCACCGCGGCGCTCGGGGTCATCGCATGAAGTTATAAACACCTGATGATGCGCATATTAGAGCCCGAAACCGGTCATGTTTTAAATAAAAGGAACCTTACAATTGAAACGGTATTTCCAACCTCTGCTAAAAAAATATAGATCAAAAATTAAAATTGAGCTGGAGACGAACCGTCGCCTCATAAAAGTTCGTCTCACAAGACTGTGAACAAGTCCTTGCCTTAACCTCATACATTAAGTCAGGCTTTCAAAGGGCCCAAAAAACCTGTGTGGCTTTTGTGGACCTCTCGGCGGCCTATGATACCATTTGGTTCGACGGACTCAAGCTGAAATAGCGATCCCTTGCCACAACACAACTAACCTTCTAGAAAACATGTTGAAAAATCGCTACTTCAGAGTGAACGTAGGTCAATCTACGAGTAAATCCTACTCAATAAACAATGGGATCCCACAGGGATCAGTGTTGCCTCCCCTTCTCTTCAACCTATGCACGAGTGAGATGCCAGAAACAAAATCGCAAAAATTCTGGTATGCAGATGACATTTCAATAGCCACTCAGAGCAAGGCATTCGAAGAGGGGGAAGGTAGTCTGTCAACGGACTTTCAACTTCTTAACCAGTATTATACGAAATGGAGATTCTGCCCAAATTCAAATAAAACTGAGGTAAGCGTATTCCACCTGAACAATCATGAGGGCCGCACCGGATTAGCCGTGCGGTCTGAGGCGCTGCAGTCATGGACTGTGGGGCTGGTCCCGGCGGCGGTTCGAGTCCTCCCTCGGGCATGGGTGTTTGTGTTTGTCCTTAGGATACTTTAGGTTAAGTAGTGTGTAAAAATGGTTCAAATGGCTCTGAGAACTATGGGACTTAACATCTGTGGTCATCAGTCCCCTAGAACTTAGAACTACTTAAACCTAACTAACCTAAGGACATCACACACATCCATGCCCGAGGCAGGATTCGAACCTGCGTCCGTAGCAGTCGCGCGGTTCCGGACTGAGCGCCTAGAACCGCTAGACCACCGCGGCCGGCAAGTAGTGTGTAAGCTTAGGGACTGATGACCTTAGCAGTTAAGTCCCATAAGATTTCACACACATCATCATCATCATCATCATCAACATCAATCATGAGGCAAGATGAGAGTTACAAGTAACATTCTGCAGTGAGCGATTGACGCACAACAGCTATCCAAAATATCTACGAATCACTCTGGACCGGTCAATAACCTATAAAAAACACCTAGAAATAACCAGTCAAAAGAAAAAAAAATCGAAATAACATATTAAGAAAGCTGACTGGAACCTCCTGGGGAGCTCAAGCTACCACCCTACCCACCGCAGCATAATCTCTTGTTTACTCGGCGGCAGAATACTGCGCCCCAGTCTGGTACAAGAGCACACACACGAAGAAAATAGATGTCCAGTTTAATACCACCATGAGGATTGTCTCAGTAACTCTGCAATCAACTCCACTTCCCTGGCTTCATGCCCTTTGCAATATAGCTCCTCCCTCCCTCATAAGGCAACAAGCAGCTATCCGAGAATAGAAGAAAATTAGCCGGCCGCAGTGGCAGAGGGGTTCTAGGCGCTTCAGTATGGAACCGCGCGACCGCTACGGTCGCAGGTTCGAATCCTACCTCGGGCATGTATGTGTGTGATGTCCTTAGGTTAGTTAGGTTTAAGTAGTTCTAAGTTCTAGGGGACTGATGACCTCAGATGTTAAGTTCCATAATCGTCAGAGCCATTTGAACAATTTTTTTGAAGAAAATTAATGACCCCTCTATCTCTGAAGAAAAATATTGGACCATATACCAACTACCCGCCTAAAATCCAGGAAACATATATGTGAAGAAGAAGTCCTCAAATTCCCAGAAAGGTACGACATAGCAAAGGAATACTGGTCGCTGAATAATCACCATCCTCTCATCATTGAATTTGATCATTCGACACCGGTGGAACTTGGTGCAGACTTAATCGTGTGAGGACTAACCACGGCAGGTGTAAGGCCATTCTTCACATATGGAAACGCACTGATGACCCACGATGCGACTGTGGTGCAGAAGAGCAAACAATTCCTCACCTGATCTTCGAATGTCCTGCGAGGAGGTTTGAAGGAGAATGGAGGGATAACATGAATGATACTCCACGTGCTGTTCAGTGGGTGACCTGCTTAGATGTGGACTTGTAATAGCTGCAGTGGCTGTCTCCCTAATCTTTCGCATATTGTTGTTTGAAATCAATCATTTAATAATATATTTGTAATTCGTTTATTATAAGAGTTTATTATAAGAGTCGAGGGACATGAAAGGGAAGCAGTGGTTGGGAAGGGAGTGAGACAGTGATGTAACCCCTCCCCGATGCTATTCAATTTGTATATTGAGCAAGCAGTAAAGGAAACAAAAGAGAAATTCGGAGTAGGTATTAAAATCCATAGAGAAGAAATAAAAACTTTGAGGTTCGCCGATGACATTGTAATTCAGTCAGAGACAGCAAAGGACTTGGAAGAGCAGTTGAACAGAATGGACAGTGTCTTGAAAGGAGGGTATAAGATGAACATCAACAAAATCAAAACGAGGATAATGGAATGTAGTCGAATTAAGTCGGATGATGCTTAGGGAATTAGATTATGAAATGAGACTCTTAAAGTAGTAAAGGAGTTTTGCTATTTGGGGAGCAAAATAACTGATGATGGTCGAAGTAGAGAGGATATAAAATGTAGACTGGCAATGGCAAGGAAAGCGTTTCCGAAGAAGACATATTTCTTAACATCGAGTATAGATTTAAGTGTCAGGAAATCGTTTCTGAAAGTATTTGTATGGAGTGTAGCCATGTATGGACGATAGTTTGGACAAGAAGAGAATAGAAGCTTTCGAAATGTGGTGCTACAGAAGAATGCTGAAGATTAGATGGGTAGATCACGTAACTAATGAGGAGGTATTGAATAGAATTGGGGAGAAGAGGAGTTTGTGGCACAACTTGACAAGAAGAAGGGACCGGTTGGTTGGACATGTTTTGAGGCATCGAGGGATCACCAATTTAGTACTGGAGGGCAGCGTGGAGGGTAAAAATCGTAGAGGGAGACCAAGAGATGAATACACTAAGCAGATTCAGAAGGATGTAGGCTGCAGTAGGTACTGGGAGATGAAGCAGCTTGTACAAGATAGAGTAGCATGGAGAGTTGCATCAAACCAGTCCTAGGACTGAAGACCACAACAACAACAACAACAATTATTATATTAATTAATAGTATGTGTGCAGTTTTAGTCTGTAGATGCCATAAGCTAAATAAATAAAATAAAAATAAAGTTCGTCTCACGAAGCACGAACGCTAACCACCCGACCGCCATGAACTCTACCGTCCGGCACCTACGCACGGATACATACGCCACATAATAGACGCGTAAAACATCTTTTGCGATTTTCTCGGAATTGCCGGAAAAGTCCACCTTGCACATTATGTTGTTTAATGGCCTACTAAAGGTGTACAGAGTTTGAAGTAAATCTGTGATCCCAGTGTGGTGGCCTCCCCTTGTGAGACTGCAGGTTTTCCCGTCCAATACCGATTTGGTAAGACGGTCGTTGAGCTCACCTTGCGATGTAGAGGTACGCCGTGTTAGTGGAGGCGATCTTGAAGATCCAGGAGACGAACAGCGGCGCCACGGTGAGGTAGCCGAACGGCTTGCGAGGGACGAACTCGGTAAGCGCCGAGAAGACGGGCGTGAAGACGACGGCTGCGACGGCGAGCAGCGACGACACCCAGGAGCCCTCGTCGACCGTCAGCGGCTGCGACACCACGCCGTCCTCGGCCGACTGCAGCTGCGGCAGCGCCATCGCCGGCCACACCATCGACGAGCCGAACGCGAAAGTGTTCAGGTTCACTGCGCACAACGCCATCAATGCACACTGTACTGTCTGTCACTCGAGCGGACGTAATGTGAGCAAGTGCACAATACAATGAGGGCAATGAGGTCACAGAAGTCGTGGGACAGCACATACACAGATGGCGTTAGTACCACGAAGGTCGGCTGCTGTGGCCGAGCGGTTCTAGGCGCTTCAGTCTCGAACCGCGCTGCTGCTACAGTCGCAGGTTCGAATCCTGCCTCGGGCATGGATGTGTGTGATGTTCTTAGGTTAGTTAGGTTTAAGTAGTTCTGAGTCTAGGAGACTGATGACCTTAGATGTTAAGTCCCATGGTGCTCAGAGCCATTTGAACAATTTTTGAGTACCACGTACACGAGGTATAAAAGGCCAGTGCTTTGGCGGTGCTGTCATTTGTACTCTGGTGATTCAGGCGAAAAGGATTCCGACGTGATTATGGCTGCACGACGGGAACTAACAAACTTTGATTGCGGAATGGCAGAGGGAGCTACAACCAAGGGACAGTCCTGTTCAGAAATCGTTAGGGAATTCAGTATGCCGAGATCCACAGTGTCAAGAATGTACCGAGAAGGTCAGATTTCAGGTATCTCATAACCAACAAATTGTGGTCAGAATCCGCATCTGCCCCTGCAAATGTCTTCAGTTTAAAATTTGGTTCCGAAAATTTTGTTTTACCTTTATACAACGAGTCAGAAACCTTGTACTGTCTACAGGTCTCTTCCACGCATAGAGCCTTCTTTTATAGTTCTTGTGCGGCCCCGGTAGCTGAGTGGTCAGTCGGCTCGCAGCCGTGCTAGCGTGCGGAGCTGCTCCGCGCGCCGTGTGACGCTCCGCTCCTGGCGGTGTTTACTTCCGCGTCGCGGTGTTTGTGTCTATCGAGTCCAGTACTAACGTACACCATGGCGTACTCGTACCGCCGTGCAACGATCAAAGTAACGTTTCAGGCCGAACATCCACGACCCAGAGCTTTCGAAGTCGAACAGTTCATACGTGAGGATCTACGTTTGAACCCCCAGGACGTAATCGGCATACTTTTTCCATCACTGGAAGTGTTGACATCAAGATGTCGACGGAGGAAATTTGCAATGACATAATTCACCGTCATGCCACCGGACTGAAATTTAAACACTCTGATGGACATATGGGTGCTGTGACAGTCGCCCATGCTGGATTCGGTCTCCGGACATTGCGGGTGTTTGAGCTCCCGTTCGAGGTGCCTCAGGATGTGGTCATTGCCGCTTTCCAACCATATGGCACCGTCTTGGGTCACGTCGCGGAGAAGTGGCAAACATTTACGACCTACCCGGTATTAAATGGCGTCCGGCAAATAAAAATTGAGCTGACGAAACATGTCCCATCGTACCTGCTGATTGGCGGTGTGGGGCCATCGTCATGTATGATGGACAGCCGCGAACGTGCGCAGGATGTGGCCAGGAGGGACATGTACGTTCCGAATGCTTACACCGCCGTTTAATACAGACGCCGTTACGTGAAGAGACCCAGGCTTCGACGGTCACGTCCTTACCCATCACCTACGCCAAGGTTGCACAGGACCCCGTCGTACCAATCTCGATTGCGCCAGCAGCATCGTCAACGCCACCCGCCGCAGCACAACGCGCCGAGGACACAAGCATGGCGTCACCTCCAGTGCTCGCTTCAGGACCGTCCGGTTTGCAGACCGAAACCGATGTTCCTGTTGGAACCATGGACGTCGACCTCGGTGTCGTGCCGACGTCTGCCTTTGTCCAGACGGGTTCGGCGTCAGACGACGGGCGACCACATTCTGATTCAGAAGGCCACATCAGAAAACAGCGCTCGCCTCGCAAATACAGGAAACGACGACGAACGCCTTCCGATGACGCCCTTTCTCAGACGGCCCCACGAGATGTCGACCTGATGTCTGACGGTGATTTCCCACATTGCGTCCAGTCACGCGATGTGGCAGCAACAGGAGCCCCTCCTGTGACGCCTACTGTCCCAGCCAGGGACGTGTCCTCGCCGTTGTCAACGAATGATGACGGCGGTCCCCCTGCCACTCATATTGCGGAATCCACAACACCCGTTCTGGAAGTACGTGACCGTCACGTGTCCACGTCGTCAGCTTCCTGGGCCGATGACGTTGAAGAAGAAGCGGAACAGACTGCCAGCGTGTCTGCACAGGAGTCCACCTCGGCGACACTGGGGCTGGCGCCCCGCCAGTAATTATCACCACTGCGGGACCACCGGCGGGTCTCCACCTGCCGGCTACTTCTACCGCACGTTCTGCAAATACTGAGGATGGCCGCAGACAGCAATATCGTATCGCCACGATGAATCTTGCCACCATTCGTGCCCCCCATAAACTGGCCATGTTCAGAGACACTATTTACTCTGCGGATGTGGATATAGCACTCTTACAAGAGGTGTTTGTGGCTGACTTCCTAGTTCCCACCGGATACAACGCCCATGTTTCCCCCGCATCCGATACCGGTAGCGGCGTCGCCATCCTGCTACGTGACGGACTCCCTGCAGAGGACGTCATCTACCTCCCCACTGCGCGAGGTATGGCCCTCACACTGTTCGGCGTGCGTATTATTAATATCTACGCTCCGTCCGGCACTGGCCGCCGTCATGACCGACAAACTTTTTTTGCCGAAAGCGTCACACCCCTCTTCACCCGTCCGCAGGACGATTTGGTACTCGGTGGGGATTTTAACTCGACACAAGAGCCCGCGGACCAACTCCCGCGACATTCCCCTTGTGCATCTCTCTCAGTGGTCATCGACCGTCTCCGACTTGTTGACACACGGAATTCAACCGGGCTATACATTCTACACCTCTCACTCGTCAAGCCGCATAGATCGCATCTACGTTACCCGCTCCCTTGCTGATGGCACACGTCATGCGGAAGTCTGGCCCTTGGCCTTTTCAGACCATGATGCATACCTCTGTGACGTCACTCTCGCCCGACAGCAAGTGTGGCATAGTCGTGATCTGTGGAAACTCAATGTCGCTCACCTGACCTCCTCAGACTGTCGCCGTATGGTCGAAGAAGCGTGGGCACGCTGCCACCATCGTCGAGAAGCCTATGACTCCACCTTATCATGGTGGCTCTCCTGTGCAAAGCCGACCCTCAGGAAGACTCTGATGAGTTTTGGGAAGGAATTAAAAGCGTGGCAAACTAATACCCTGCACTTCTACTACACCATTCTACGTGACTGTGCGACGATGCCTTTCTCGCCAGCCCGGCAGTCGATGGTCCATCGCACGAAGGCGCAGATCTCCTTGATCATGCGGCGTAACTTGGAAGGCACTGTAGTCCGTTCTCGAGCTTCTAATCGAATCTCTCAAGAACGTCCGTCGATGTACCACCTCCTTCAGGAAAGACAACGACGACGACGAACTCTGATCCAAGTCCTCACTGATGTGGAAGGGCGCCGGCACGACACCCAACAAAGCATCGGTCGTGCTCTCCATGCTCATGTTGCCGGTTTATACGCAGCCGTACCGCATTCTGCAGCACTGATCACAGAAGTCGCTCAGCTCACTACGAACACTCTTCCGGAGGATGCAGTGCATGACCTCCAAGACGACGTAACCACAGATGAAGTGGTAGATGCTATCAAGGCGGGTTCCGATAACAGGTCTCCTGGACCTGACGGTATACCCATCGAATTTTATAAAAGTTTTCAGTATTTGTTGGCTTCCACGTGGACGCCAATCGCACAAGAGCTGATGTCACCGAGGACAGTGGTCCCGAGCGCCTTTCTAGAAGGAATTATTATCCCCGTACATAAACCGCGCGGGTTATCGAGGGTCCAGGACTATCGACCAATTACTTTGCTCAACAGCGACATGAAAATATTCACACGGCTACTGGCATCGCGACTCAAGAAGGTCGCACGTTACGTCACATTCTGCGACCAGACTTCCCTAGGAGGCGACAACAACATCCGTACGGCCCTTTGCCGTTACAGAGACATGATAGCATTAGCGCATCATCAGCGTCTCCCTGGCGCCTTGGCTTCACTGGACTTTAGCCAGGCTTTCGACCGTGTTGACCACTTCTATTTACGGACAGTTCTTCAGCATATGGGTTTTCCTGGCGGTATTGTAACAGTGGTTATGCGCCTGTTGAGTAGTGCAACCTCTAAAATCATGTACAATGGTCGTCTTACACCGTCCCTGGTCATCGCACGATCTGTACGGCAAGGATGCCCTCTTTCCACGATTTTGTATGCTTTCGCCTTGGAACCCCTGCTCCAGGGCATGCGCCAACGTTTGGAAGGCATGGCTGTGCAAGACCACCGTTTTTGTTGTACAGCCTACGCAGACGACATAGTACTATATCTGCGCAGTGAAGATGAAGTACGAGCAGCACTGACATGGGTGGCGACTTACGGCGAAGCGTCGGGGAGCTGCCTCAACGTGTCAAAATCCAAGGTCATGCTCATTGGTGAGGGCTTGCCGGAGGGATGCGCTGCCCCCCTTAGTGTCGCCGCCACCATACGGTGTCTTGGACTTGATTTCACAGCAGACCTGCTCCGCTCAGCGGCTATCAATGGTAGACGCTTGCTACAGACAATCAGAACAAATCTCGCGGATCACCGGCTACGAGCTCTCGACGTTATCCAACGCGCGCAATACGTGAACATGTATCATGCTTCCCGTATACCACACGTGGCTCAAGTACTACCAGTCCCAAATCTCCTGGCGCGACGACTGTTGATGGCTTTCGGCTCCTTCGTCAGCTCGGGGATGTTATTCAAGGTGCAGTATGAATCCCTTGCACTGCCACGAGATCGTGGCGGGGTGGGACTCATCCACGTGCCGACTCGTGTCACGGCACTATACGTCAGCTCCCAACTCAAACTTTGGCATCGTTGCCCGCAGAGCCTTACTAGCCTTCTGCTTCACAACTTTGCACCGGCCTCCTTGTCCGCCCCAGTACTGATATCGACCATTCCAACCCCCTTTTATTACATCCAACGATTTTTCCTGGAGTTCAGTTATATCTACCGGTCCTTACCACTTACACGTTTGTACCTCACGAAAACAGTCTCCGAATTGTTACAACAGTGCCGCCCGTCCAACCCCATCGAACGTAAGTATCCACAGTACGTGTGGCGACACATATGGAAGGCGATCCATGCGCGTTTTCTCGAATCAGACGTTCAATCAGCGTGGTACATCACCGTGAATGGCAAACAAGTTAACCGAGATCGTCTGCACCGCATCCATCTCGCCGATTTATCCCTCTGCACCCACTGTGGCATGGATGACACGGATGTCCACCGGTTCCACTGTGGCACAGCGCTAGACGTCTGGACACTTGCGCGGCGAATTTTGGCGTTTCTTACTCGCCAGATACCGGCTCAGATCGACGTCCACATGCTTTTGTACCCCGATAAGACTTTCTACCCCTCTGCCAAAACTAACTCTGTGAATTGGATCTGTGGCCACACGATCCGCTGTCTTTTTACTTCAGGCGACAAGTCTACGCTAGGATATTGGACTTATCTCAACGAACGACACTGCGTCCTGATACGCAACCCACGCTATAAACAATATTTTTCTAATTTCTTACGGAGCACTTTCGATGACCCACCTAGTAGCTGGAACGTCCAAGCCCTGAGAAGCTGAAAACTGTATAAAACGAACCGAACTGAATAGATCTGCTGCCCAGATCTCACGCCTACGCCATGAGAAGACACGTTTGGACGAGCTGGCATGCTGTAGGCGGATACACTTTAGGAGCTCCTCTAAGAACTGGACTTTAACTACAAGTCGCATGACGACTTAAAAAGCTTTTCCTTATTTCTTCCTCATAGTTTGTTCTTAAAGGAAAAAGAAATTTGATTTTGACTTTGAGAAACTTTTTGTTGTTGCAAAGGATTGCTTCTTCGCCAACAAGACGAAGGAGACTCATTTTTGTTTACTGGAAGGAGAAACCAGTATAATCGGAGTCTTTGTTTTCTTTCGAGAAAAAAAAGGGGGGGAGGGGGGTAAAAAAAAAGTGGTCAGCGTGACGGAATGTCAATCCTAAAGTCCCGGGTTCGATTCCCGGTTGGGTCGGAAATTTTCTCCGCTCAGGGACTGGGTGTAGTGTTGTCCTAATCATCATCATTTCATCCCCATCGACGCGCAAGTCGCCGAAGTGGCGTCAAATCGAAAGACCTGCAGCAGGCGGACGGTCTACCCGACGGGAGGCTAACCACACGACATTTCATTTCATTTCATTATGATTCTAAATCGAAGTGTTAGCGATGATAAAATTGTGCACTGTACAAAATTATCCAAGTGGCTGCCTCTTTCGTCCCTTTCTCCCAGTCCATATTCATCCACTATTTTTCCTTTTCTTCCTTTTCCTGCAATCGAATTCCAGTCCCCCATCACAATTAAATTTTCGTCTCCCTTAACAATCTGAATACTTGCTTTTATCTCATCATCATTTCTTCAATCTCTTCACCATGTGCGGAGCTAGTTTGCATATAAACTTGCGCTTGTGTCAACCTTGGCTACAATAAAGCGTTCACTATGATGTTGGTGGTAGCTTACTCACATTTATGTTTTGATCTGCTATTAGACTTACTCCTCTCTTACCACTATTTGGTTTTGCATTTATAATCATGTATTCACCTGACCAGAAGTCCTGTTCCTCCTGCCACAAACCTATCCATTTCCCTTTTTGTAAATTTTGTAACCTACCTGCCCGATTAAGGGACCTAACATTCCGCGCTCCGATCTGTAGAACGCCTGTTTTGTTTCTCCTGATGACTACATCCTCTCGAGTGGTCTCCACCTGGATATATTTTAACCAAGAGGACGCCATCATCATTCAACCATACAGCAGAGCCGCATGCCTTCGGGCAGAATTACGGCTGTAGTTTCCCATTGTTTCGCAGTGCCAGCGCACCAAGGCCGTTTCGGTTGTTGTTACAGGGCCATATCAGTTAATCATCCAGACTGTTGCCCCTGTAACTAGTGAAAAGGCTGCTGCCCCTGCCCATGAACCACAGTTTGTCTGGCCTCACAACAGACACCCCTCCGTTGTCGTTGCACCTACGGTACGGCCATCTGTATCGCTGAGGCACGCAAGCCTCCCCACTGACGGCAAGGTCCATGGTTCATGAGAGGGGGGGGGGGGGGGGGGGGATTTACAGAAACCAGACGACAGAGGGAGGTTCGAGGGGCATGAAAGGCATGCTATGGTTGAGAAGGAGAGTGACGGGGTTGTAGCCAATGTAATTCAAATTGTGCAAGGAGCAAGCAGTAAAGGAAACCAAAGAAAAATTGGGAGTAGGAATTTAAATCCAGGCCGAAGAAATAAAAACATTGAGGTTTGCCGACGACATTTTAATTCTGTCAGCCTAGGGCTTGGAAGAGCAATTGAACAAAATGAACAGCGTCTTAAAATGAGGATGTAAGTAGCAGGAAAATATATGTCTCACCCAACTTCCAAAATAAGCCATTTTTATACAATTGTAGGCCATTTTTAGACATTTTTGATCGAAATTAACAAATCCTATAGCTTTATCCAACGTTCATATTTCGAAAATCTCCTTTTTATGCAAAATCAACAGTTTTTTTTACTTTTACAATTAAATTTATGATGATGATAAATAACGGATATTAATAGTGATGATGATGGCATGTCACATTATTATATATGAACTTGGTACCTGAGTGCCATAGGCATTACTAATATGACCAATTTGATTAAAAGCTGCAATACATCCTACACATTGCCCTCCACGCAAGCTACGTGTTTCGGATTCGTCTGCACCTACGTACATAGTGCCAAACGAAGACTAACTTCAGAATGGAGAGCTGCATCAAACCAGTCTCTGGACTGAAGACCATAACAACAGTAGCTAGTGAACCTTCACATTCATAACAAAATCATGAGCGGCTGCTCCGTCCGAGCAGATATAGAAGTGCGTTGCATCAAACTCAACAGCAAAGTGTTGTGCCAGTGGGTGCATACCTCTTCCACAAGCGTTCCGCAAAATTTTGCTCAGGGCGTGTCCTTACATACGAATGGCCAGCTTGGAGTTTTCATTTCATGGTGATAGCAACTGTCGCTGGTACGCCAGAAAGCCATTTTTCTCACTCTACATAATATACATATAGTTTCCAGAATGAGATTTTCAGTCTGCAGCGGAATGTGCGCTGATATGAAACTTCCTGGCAGATTAAAATTTTGTGCCGGACCGAGACTCGAACTCGGGACCTTTCCCTTTCTCGGGCAAGTGCTATACCAACTCTTTTTTTTATGTTCTCGTTTTGTTCGTTTTTCGTTCGTTGTATGTGCTCGGGGCGGACGTCGTAAGACATCCGTTAAAGTTCGTCTTTGATCGGTTAACTCAGTTTTTTTTTTTATTACAGAGGGCTGCTAACCCTCTGACCAAACACGCTGAGCTACCGTGCCGGCTTCAGCTGAGCTACCCTAGCACGACTCACAACCCCTCATCACAGCTCTACTTCCGCCAGTGCCACGTCTCCTACCTTCCAAACTTTACAGAAGCTCTCCTGCGAACCTTTCAGGAAGTCTCATATCAGCGCACACTCCGCTGCAGAGTGAAAATCTCATTCTGGAAACATTCCCCCAGGCTGTGGCTAAGCCATATATCCGCAATATCCTTTCTTTCAGGAGTGCTAGTCCTGCAAGGTTCGCGGGAGAGCTTCTGTAAAGTTTGGAAGGCAGGAGACGAGGTACTGGCGGAAGTAGAGCTGCGAGGACGGGTCGTGAGTCGTGATTGGTTGGTAGAGCACCACTTGCCTCCGAAAGGCAAAGGTCCCGAGTTCGAGTGCCGGTCCGACATACAGTTTTAATCTGCTAGGAAGTTTCATAGATATAGCTTTTTTTTTTACTAAAACTTTATTTTGCTGAGTAATGTGTAATTTGCCAATATCTCTTGAAATCTGCAAACTTCTTGTTCATTTGAGTCATGCATTTAGAAGGTCCATCGCCTAATGCCTTCATTTTGCTTTGCCTTACAGAGGATTGGAAAGGCGTTCCGTGGCGGTATTGTTATTGGGTCCCTGTGCCTTTTTCTGTCTCCAGAAACCTTTTGGTCGTCCAAACAGAAATATCGCAATAGTAAAATACCCTGGATAACTGTTGGATGGTGGTGTATAAGACGATTATTTTATAAATCTATTACTTTACTCCGAATTAATTTTACACTCAGGTGACAGTTTTGTTGACCTCTCCGTAAAGAGTACGTAAGAGCGAGAGGACTCTCAGTTGCCATATAATGGAGCCTATGTAACGTGTTTTGTATGACTGTGGCAGACATCTTAGTGTTGCTTTTGTTGGTGGCACTGTTCTTAACACTGCAACCACCTTGAGATATCGCCCGTAAACTCGCGGAAGTAAACACTGATGATGAGCAACGCGCTCCGATGATATCTGATCATTCAGTGCCGACCGGTCGCAGCATCATCCTCTGCCATTGGCGTCATCCGGATGTGGGGCGGAGGGGCACGGCGCCAGCAGATCGCTCTCCCCATCGTTGTCAGCTCCCAGACCTTGGACTCGCTACTTCTCATTCAAGTAGGTCCTCAACTGTCATCAAGAAGCTGAGTGGACCCCGTTCCAGTTCTCTCGCAAAGGAAAAATCGCTAGCCGTTCTGGGAACTGAAGTCGGATCGTCTGCATGGCCGTTACGTGAGCTGACCACTCAGTTGCGTTGGTAGAAAACACCGAACAAGTAAAAGACTGAGACTTTTTGGCGGATTACAACTGTTGTGTGGACCGGGACTCGAACCTGGGACTTCCGCATTCTCGGGTCAAGTGCTCTACCTGCTGAGCTACCCAAACACGATTCACGACCCGTCTTCACACTTTTATTTCCGCTAGAAACTTATCTCTTACCTTCGAAACTTCCGGAAAACTTGCAGGAGTAGCACTCCTGGAAGAAAGAATAGAGCGAGGGTACTGCTTAGCGACAGGCTGGGGGATGGTTTCTAGAAAGATTTCATTCTGGAAGTCAATGGCTGTACTGTAGATTTAGTGCTGCATTTGTTTTAAATCTGTAGACACCGAACTGAGGCTGCAGTGTTGGCCATGTTTGTAATGATCGACCACGACGCTACCTCTTCCCCCTCCAAGAATTCGAGATGGACCTGCAGTGGACGCTTCGCTCATTCCGAAATCGACGGGTGGTGCTGCATACACAAACAGAGGTCGCCGCACCCTCACCCTAGTGTTCATCCGCTCCTCCTTGAAAGTCGGTGCACGCGGAGAACCTGGGGGAGAAGTCACGTCGAACATTGCAAGACTGCCATCGAAGCCTCATCTAGATGCCGAGTCCGTATGTCTGCCACTGTCACCATCTTACAAGCGCTACTAATTGGTGAACTAAGGACATTATTCTGGTAGATGATCGACTGCTAGTTCTGTAGAGAAAGATAATTACTTTCTGTTTTGCTTTTGTTGTGCTTGACTATGAATATTTTAAGTAAAAGAGTATAAATTCTGCCCATGCAGCTGTATATCTAGTGTTTGTTGTTTAAAGGGCTATCCACATACCCATCTCCTGCAACTGCAGACATCTCTGATCCTTACATCCCGCATTTTTCGCCAGAGCAAGTTGTATCTGCAGTCGTAGGAGCTGGATTCATGGTACATCTTTTAAACTACAAACTCAGACATACAAGTTGAATGGGTAAAATTTACACACTTTTATTTACAATGCTCAAGAAGCCAAACTGGACAAAGCAATAATTGAAAGTAGCTATCTTTACATGTTGAACTGACAATTGTTCATCCAACTGAAAACTGTCCTTCGTTCACTGACCGCAGTGAGTTATGGTGTCACTATCTCGATGGAGTTACGACGTTTGTGGTTTGTTCTACCCTAGGTAATCCGCGTGGGCAGAGTTATAACGAGGCGCCGATGGGGTTAATGCGACCGCTTCGGGGACGGGGAAGTATCCGCCCGGCGTATTAACGACTGTGAATCTGTGTTCCTGTCAGTCTGGATGTGGTTTTTAGGCGGTTTCCCTCGTCTCACCAGGTTAATATCGATCTGATTCCCAAATTTCGCCTCAGACAAACGCTTCGCAAACATTTAGAACAATTTCTCTTATTTTTATACATAATTCACTCTACACGCTGACAGATTGGGTACACTGTTTGTGTTCTGGGTTGCGAACAGGAGACCTACGACCTCCGCTGTGTGGTCTACTTAAGAACTCAGTCACCATTAGCATCAGATACTGGTGAACACCAGTAGTGCGTAGTTACTAGCTGTGACGTCTATTTGGGTATGTAGTGCCTACCGAGTGATGGAGATTCCAAAAGGGAACCCCCCCCCCCCCCCCCCGGATAACAATGCGTGTTAAAGCACCGCTTACGGAATGGTGAGGGGCACCGGTGCCGGATCGAATCCTCCAGGTATACTCACTATAAGAGTCGGTGCAGCCTGGATGTTGTTTTAACGTTGTTTTTCACACGCATCTAGATGAATAATGGGTTGGTACCCAAGTAAAGAAACTTCAAGACGTGTTCGAAAATTTGTCAATCTGCAAAAAGCTTTCGACAATGTCAAATGGTGCAAGATGTTCGATATACTGAGAAAAACAGGGGTAAGCCGTTGGGAGGGACGGGTAATATACAGTGTGTAGAAGAGCCAAGAGGGAATAATAATGAACGACCAAGAACGAAGTGCTCGGATTAAAAAGGGTGTAAGACAGGGATGTAGTCTTTTGCCCCTGCTGTTCAATCTGTACATCGAAGAAGCAATGATGGAAATAAAAGAAACGATTAAAACTGGAATTGAAATTCAAGTAAGAGGATATCAATGGCTGGATTCGCTGATGACATTGCTAACCTGAGTGAAAGTGAAGAAGAATTAAATGATCTTTTGAATGGAACGAACAGTCTAATGAGTCCAGAACATGGACTGAGAGTAAACTGAAGAGAGACGAAAGTAATGAGAAGTAGCAGAAATGAGAAAGGTGAGAAACTTAACATCAGGATTGATGGTCACGAGGTAGATGAAGTTAAGGAATTCTACTACCTAGGAAGCAAAATAACCAATGGCGGAAGGAGCAAGGAGGATCAGAATTGTCAAGAGAAGTCTACTAGTATCAGACATAGGAAGAAGTTTCTGAGAATGTATGTTTGGAGCACAGCATTGTATGATAGTGAAACACTGATTGTGGGAAACCCAGAACAGAAGAGAGTATAAGCAACTGAGAAATGGTGCTACTGACGAAGTTTGAAAATTAGGTGGACTGATAAGGTAAAGAATGAGGAGGTTCTGCTCAGAATCGGAGAGGAAAGGAATATATGGAAAACACTGATAAGGAGAAGGGACAGGGTGATACGACATCTGTTAAGACAACAGGGAACGACTTCCATGGTATTAGACGGAGCTGTAGAGGGAAAAACTGTAGAGGAAGACAGAGACTGGAATACATCCAGAAAATAACTGAGGACGTAGCAAGTGCTACTCTGAGATGAAGAGATTGGCACAGGAGGGGAATTCGTGGCGGGCCGCATCAAACCAGTAAGAAGACAGGTGACTCAAAAAAATAAAAAAAACCAAGTCTTGCCTGAGTTACACGATTTGCAGACACTTGGAAGATTTTTCATCCATTCCTTCCTGGCCTGGTACAGAAAGGGCATCCGTCCACCATTTAAATTAACTGTGACAAACCCGTTGTGCCGACTCTGCGCAGATTCAGGACAAAGGTACAAGAAAAAAAAAAAAAAAGACGGGGATACCGGAGGAAGCGAAGCCCCCACTGGCGGCCAGTCTAGAGAGTGACTGTTGACTTCGGAGGGGCGCGATGGCGGCGTAGTGTGCGGTCGGGGTAAACATCGCCGATTCTGCGAGGATGACAGACTTGAGAAGGGCTTTCATCTACATCTACATCTACATTTATACTCCGCAAGCCACCCAACGGTGTGTGGCGGAGGGCACTTTACGTGCCACTGTTATTACCTTCCTTTCCTGTCCCAGTCGCGTATGGTTCGCGGGTAGAACGACTGCCGTAAAGCCTCAGTGCGCTCGAATCTCTCTAATTTTACACTCGTGATCTCCTCGGGAGGTATAAGTAGGGGGAAGCAATATATTCGATACCTCATCCAAAAACGCACCCTCTCGAAACATGCAAAGCAAGCTACACCGCGATGCAGAGCGCCACTCCGTAACGCCATCACGCTTACCAAATAACCCTGTGACGAAACGCGCCGCTCTTCTTTGGATTTTCTGTATATCCTCCGTCAGCCCGACCTGGTACGGATCCCACACTGATGAGCAATACTCAAGTATAGGTCTAACCAGTATTTTGTAAGCCACCGCCTTTGTTTTTTTTACATTTTCTGAGGACTCTCCCAATGAATCTCAACCTGGCACCGGCCTTACCAACAATTAATTTTATATGATCATTCCACTTCAAATCGTTCCGTACACATACTCCCAGATATTTTACAGAAGTAACTGCTACCAGTGTTTGTTCCGCTATCATATAATCATACAATAAAGGATCCTTCTTTCTATGTATTTGCAATACACTACATTTGTGTACGTTAAGGGTCAGTTGCCACTCCCTGCACCAAGTGTCTATCCGCTGCAGATCTTCCTGCATTTCGCTGCAATTTTCTAATGCTGCATCTTCTCTGTATACGACAGCATCATCCGCGAAAAGCCGCATGGAACTTCCGACACTATCTACTAGGTCATTTATATATATTGTGAAAAGCAATGGTCCCATAACACTCTCCTGTGGCACGCCAGAGGTTACTTTAATGTCTGTAGACGTCTCTCCATTGAGAACAACATGCTGTGTTCTGTTTGCTAAAAAAATCTTCAATCCAGCCACACAGCTGGTCTGATATTCCGTAGGCTCTTACTTTATCAGACGACAGTGCGGAACTGTATCGAACGCCTTCCGGAAGTCAAGGAAAATGGCATCTACCTAGGAGCCCGTATCTAATATTTTCTGGGTCTCATGAACAAATAAGGCGAATTGGGTCTCACACGATCGCTGTTTCCGGAATCCATGTTGATTCCTACAGAGTAGATTCTGTGTTTCCAGAAATGACATGATACGCGAGCAAAAAACATGTTCCAAAAATCTACAACAGATCGATGTCAGAGATATAGGTCTATAGTTTTGCGCATCTGCTCGCCGACCCTTCTTGAAGACTGGGACTACCTGTGCTCTTTTCCAATCATTTGGAACCCTCCGTTCCTCTAGAGACTTGCAGTACACGGCTGTTAGAAGGGGGGCAAGTTCTTTCGCGTACTCTGTGTAGAATCGAATTGGTATCCCGTCAGGTCCAGTGGACTTTCCTCTGTTGAGCGATTCCAGTTGATTTTCTATTCCTTGGTCACTTATTTCGATGTCAGCCATTTTTTCGTTTGTGCGAGGATTTAGAGAAGGAACTGCAGTGCGGTCTTCGTCTGTGAAACAGCTTTGGAAAAAGGTGATTAGTATTTCAGCTTTACGCGTGTCATCCTCTGTTTCAATGCCATCATCATCCCGGAGTGTCTGGATATGCTGTTTCGAGCCACTTACTGATTTAACGTAAGACCAGAACTTCCTAGGATTTTCTGTCAAGTCGGTACATAGAATTTTACTTTCGAATTCACTGAACGCTTCACGCATAGCCCTCCTTACGCTATTTTTGACATCGTTTAGCTTCTGTTTGTCTGAGAGGTTTTGGCTGCGTTTAAACTTGGAGTGAAGCTCTCTTTGCTTTCGCAGTAGTTTCCTAACTTTGTTGTTGAACCACGGTGGGTTTTTCCCGTCCCTCACAGTTTTACTCGGCACGTACCTTTCTAAAACGCATTTTACGATTGCCTTGAACCTTTTCCATAAACACTCAACATTGTCAGAGTCGGAACAGAAATTTTCGTTTTGATCTGTTAGGTAGTCTGAAATCTGCCTTCTATTACTCTTGCTAAACAGATAAACCTTCCTCCCTTTTTTATATTCCTATTAACTTCCATATTCAGGGATGCTGCAACGGCCTTATGATCACTGATTCCCTGTTCTGTGTTCTGTTTGCTAAATACTCTTCAATCCAGCCACACAGCTGTTCTGATATTCCGTAGGCTCTTACTTCGTTTATCAGGCGACAGTGCGGAACTGTATCGAACGCCTTCCAAAAGTCAAGGAAAATGGCATCTACCTGGGAGCCTGTATCTAATATTTTCTTTGTCTCATGAACAAATAAGGCGAGTTGGGTTGGGTCTCACACGATCGCTGTTTCCGGAATCCATGTTGATTCCTACTGAGTAGATTCTGGTTTTCCAGAAATGACATGATACGTGAGCAAAAAACATGTTCTAAAATTCTACAACAGATCGATGTCAGAGATATAGGGCTATAGTTTTGCGCATCTACTCGACGACCCTTCTTGAAAACTGGAACTACCTGTGCTCTTTTCCAATCATTTGGAACCTTGCACTTGCATAGCGAATTTAACCTGGAACGGAATTGAGACCGGGTCGCTGTATTACATTTTTACCGACGGTTGGCGTAGAAGTAGCACAGGCGATGCCGCCGCCGCTGTGAGCCGTGCAGCTTACCGACGCAGGCGGCGAGGAACTGCGGCCATACAGCCGGCTTGGTGTCAGACCGCGACGCCTCCGCCCCCGGAGGCTGCTTCTCTGGAGGGCCCAGGCCGGCGGCATTGGCGTTGGCGTTGGCGGCAGTCTCTGGGGCCGCGCGTGGTACGTACACACCGGTAACGCCGTAGCCGTTCGCCACCTCTCCAGAAAACCGCTTCATGCTGCCGACCAGAAGATTGCAAACAGTGTCTGCCGTGACGGCACGTTAAATACCACCCGAGCGTGCGCCAGAGGTTGTCGCCGTAAATCACTGAGGCGGCCTGTCTACACACCGAACAATGGAGGGTGTTTGCAGCGGTGACATCTGCACGTGATTACCGGAACGCAGCTGGGCGTCGTGTAGTAGTAGAGATGTTTTGTATCGTTGTGCGGTAACAACGGCCACAACACTGCGTGTTACGCCTGGTTACACCAGGAGGATCGGCGAACGAGAATTCTCTCGGGTGTAATCGGTAGGCGAGCGCGAGGGAACTGCATTCAGTCGTGCTCGGTTCACATTCGCTAGTGCTCGCTCGTGTTCCGCTAGTTCTCGATCTTTTAGCGAAACGTTGAAGGCAGTTCGCATCCTTTCCGCCTCGGCGCTAGCAGTGCAGAAAAATTTACTCCGCTATTTTGTCTACTTTTGATGCTGACATGAGTTGCATGGCGGTTGCAGTGGTCTGAGGAGAATGTAACGTTGCTGATAAAGGAGAAAAGTATCATAGATTCTTCTGGGATCAGAGGTTCACGGTATAAATGCTGAAGCAAAAGAAGTGTGATTGGTAGAAAGAGGGCAGAAGCACTCAAAGGTCACACTGGGAACATAAGTAAGACGATAAATTCGTTACATAGCAGCAACAGGTGGGAAAGGAGTGAATAAGCACAATCTGTGCATTTCTATGTTACTTATAATCCGTCTTGATTGCATAAATGTTTATTCACATGACCGGTTTCGATTCCTCTAGAACCATCTTCAGATCTGCAATTTCGGTTACAGGAGTAACCCGTCCACACTCAGTAACCTTCACATGCTGCGTCACATGAATGTGACAGGTTACGCCTGTAACCGAAATTGCAGATCTGAAGATGGTTCTAGAGGAACAGTAACCGGTCATGTAAATAAACATTTCTGCAGTCAAGATGGATTATACATATCAATGTATAAAAAGTGATTGCGGTATCCCTGCAGACATTATGTCTGTTTTTGCAAACTTTGCATTTCTTTTTAATACGCCTCTGAAAAATAAAGCCTCCGAATTTTGTGATCTGTTCTCAATGTTGGTTGAGATATTACATTTTATGTAAATTACTCGGTTAACTTTCCCTCTTCGTTCACGCAAGTTGCAGCCCTCTGCCGCTAGAGGGCTCCGGATTGTAACGTGTAACTTGACCAGTGTGTAACGTGACTATGTCTGTATACTGCGAGCCTCTCAGAAAACTGAAAGAACGAATTACAAGAGTTCGTCCACATATGCAGCACCCTCTCCTGGCGTAAGGAAATTGCTTATTAATAATAGTGATGCTGTAACTGTTGGCTGGTAATATTTACTGACAAAATGCAACCTAACTCTAGATTGCGTACTTACGGCTATCCTGTGTGGCCGATTTTAGTAAGACTTTAAAAGAGAGAGAGATTATTGATTGATCACCGGTGCGTCAGTTCTCGATTGTGTTCAGGAGACGTACGGATTGATTACGCGAATAATTGCCTTTTGACCCAGGATTGCCTTCACACAATCAGAATCTTCGATGAAAATACCTAAGGGACCTATTTGAATACAAAAATAGAAATGAAAGCAAATTAGTGGGATTTCGTAGGAGAAAGATTAACAGATCGGAAGTTGAACACATTAGTGGTCTCCCAAACACAACTGAGACGCCGCGATAAAGAGCGAACCTGTAACAAAGCTCATATACAATTTGAACATCATTTTTGGTTAGTGAAAGAAAAGAATAAGTAGAAAATTACTGCATCGTAAAATATTAATATATTTTGAGCAAATTGGCTTTAAACTTCTACACATTGACAAATACACAATAAATGCATGACTTACGTCTGATATTTCTTTTGTAAATGGCGCAGTCCAATAATCGCTGCTTTGTCAGTCCGTTCCTTCTTAAAATTAAATGTCCTTGCGTGTGCATAAGTACATTGTATCCACAACCGAGTTACCGAAATATTTGTTTGTCGTTTCACATAGATTTCACACAAAATAAAAATACAACTTGTAGCAATGCTATGTAGTACGTCTTAATATGTCGGCGACCAAAAGTACAAGGGATAATGAAGTCTCTAGAATATTTCTTAACACAAGATAGATTGTTCTTTCTTCTGTTTCGCAGCTTCTTGCTATCAAGCTCTGGGGCAATGATTTTAAATATCTGCGCACAGCGGGACATAGTGTTTATTTAGAGTATTTAAACGCTGGACGCGCGTTTTGGTATAGGTGCGCATTAAAAAAACTACTCTCGCGCTGTGATGCTTAGCATCTTTACGAACTGCAGCTCGTTGGCTGTCCTTTTCTTTAAAGACAAATATCTCACATGCAAAGTAACTGAAATCCAATAATATTACACTCTCTTTCAGCTCGACAATGCTAGATCACACACCAACGCTGCGACATCTGCAACAATTAGACACCTTGGTTTCGCTCTCATCGATAATCCTACATACAGTTGCGACTCGACCCCATCCGATTTTCATCTGTTTCCAAAAATTAACCGGCAGCTTCGAGGACTTCACTTTCGTAGTGATAAAACGCTGACTGATTGTTCACGGTTACTATTCACTCGAATTTGCAACTCATTTGATGTCCATAATAATTAGCAGTTGCCTTTGAGCTATGGAGAAAAAGTGAATTGCTTTTCTTTGGCATTTATGGTATACGAGTGCTGATAGCATTACAGGAAGTACGAAATATGCGCCAAAATAAAACTCACAAAAATGTGAAAGAAAAACTATTGGAAGGAGTGAGAACTGCTCGTGAAATTCAGTGCACTGTTACTGAAGTAGATCTACGAGACTGTGCCCTC
This sequence comes from Schistocerca americana, assembly GCF_021461395.2. NCBI lineage: Eukaryota > Metazoa > Arthropoda > Insecta > Orthoptera > Acrididae > Schistocerca > Schistocerca americana. Next base: position 486,306,112 of record NC_060124.1, on the reverse strand, counting down.
TGGTTAGACAGATTTAGGAAATTGTACAGAAAAGGAAGTCACAAAATTACGAAGTTTACTTAAAGTAAACATGTAGAGGTATCATTAATATGTAATACTATAGAGAAATTCGTAGCTGATGTGAGGACGAAGCTACTTCTTACCCCTTAAAATGTTGTATGTAAAGAGTGCACTTTATCATTTCAAGTGAAAGAAAGACAGTGTCCCTTGTGTAGTCGATGAATGCTATGATGCATTTGTATGCTACAGTGCCAGTGGTAAGTATCAGTTGATTACTTTTTCCATAATATATCACTGTCTTCGGGAACATCAAGGCGAATTAGGACCCAAAATTTTAAAAAGACACTGTTTACTAGTAAAAGTCTTGTAATCGACGTAGAAAAATCTGTTAAAATAGGAGAGGATAATACTCAACGTTACATCGGAAACATCTTCTTATCATTGACAGAGAATAATTCATTGCTTTTGTTTACTCTTGGCCTGGAAATAACGACACCTCTGTTTTTAGTAGGACTTCAAAACGACTGCTAATATAATTTGGATTCCACCAGGACCTAATTACGTGATTCACCATCTCAATAAAAAAATTGTCAATAGTGTAAAGCATTTGTCAGATATATAAGTATTCAAATCATGACTGGAAATTAATAGCAATTTGATAGATAATTACAATACTAATCAGTCTTGATTGCAAGGATTTACTAAAGACTAAAAATTACACGTCAAGATCGTGACGTGTGATTTTTAGTCTTTAATAAAACCTTGCGATGAAAGCTAGTTAGTTTTTTATGTCAGACAGCATATTTTTCTATTGGTTTTTGTCATTACAGCTGTATCAGCGGAACAGTATTGTTAAACTACAGTCATTACTACATTGTCAATTTGCATCAATACGTCTGACGAATTTGATCAACTACGCATCTCAATATGCAGAGCAACGACCATGACCACTTCATATTCCATTTCTCCTCAATCTAAATAAAACTAGCCATTTTTTAAATGACTGAATGCATTAATTTTTCTTGTATCATATATGTCTGGTGTAAGAAACATGTTTGTTTTTGTTACACAACAGAACTTCCAATTTTTGTGACGTCTGCAGGGAGTAAACAAGGCACTGTTTCATTGTTAGCAAAATATGGCTCTTGGTCAGTCTGTCTTCATTGATATGAAGAAAAAGAAGTTCTACATTGACGGATATAACAGTGACACACTTCAGTTTTGGCGCAAGTTGGAAAGAAATGCTGCAATCAAGGGAGCTGCATTCTCCGCTTTGTATGCATGCCGCCGATCGCAAGCCCTTCAGCCCGGTGCTCTTCTGTAAAACCTTTTGCATTTTTGTTCATATTTTTCCTCCCACTTCATATGGCGCTCCATTAATTTTCCAATAAAGAAACTTTGTCTTAGATAGTCTTCATCAACCTTCCAAATAATTCTTGCATAATCTTAGATTCATTAAACGTCGTTGTTAAAAGTGTTTACTTCAGTTTTTAATATTCGTTCAACATTTGCCTTACGTAACGCTCCATGTATGCTTAGTTGAGACTTTTTATCACTCGAAACCTGATACAAGATAGGAAAGAGATCCTATCCAGAAGTGCGTACAAAAATTATTTGGTATTTCTGAGGGAATTTAAGGAAATGGGACCTGGATAAACTGACTAAACCAGAGGTTGTACAGAGTTTCAGGGAGAGCATAAGGCAATAATTGACAGGAACGGGGGAAAGATATGCAGTAGAAGAGGAATTGGTGGCTCTGAGGGATGAAGTAGTGAAGGCAGCAGAGGAGCAAGTATGTAAAAAGACAAGGGCTGGTAGAAATCGTTGGGTAACAGAAGAAATATTGAATTTAATTCATGAAAGGAGAAAATATAAACACGCGGTAAATGAAGCAGACAAAAAGGAATACAAACGCCTCAAAAGTGAGATCGACAGGAAGTGCAAAATGCCCAAGCAGGCATGGCTAGAGGACAAATGTAAGGATGTAGAGGCTTATCTTACTAGGGGTAAGATAGATACTGCCTTCAGGAAAATTAAAGAGAGCTTGTATGAAGAACTTGTATGAACTTGTATGAATATCAAGAGCGTTGATTGAAACCCAGTTCTAAGCAAAGAAGGGAAAGCAGAAAGGTGGAAGAAGTATATAGAGGGTCTATACAAGGGCGATGTACTTGTGGACAATATTATGGAAATGGAAGAGGATGTAGATGAAGATGAAATGGGAGATACGATACTGCGTGAAGAGTTGGACAGAGCACTGAAAGACCTAAGCCGAAACAAGGCCCCCGGAGTAGACAACATTCCATTAGAACTACTGACAGCCTTGGGAGAGCCAGTCCTGACAAAACTCTACCATCTGGTGAGGAAGATGTATGAGACAAGCGAAATACCCACAGACTTCAAGAAGAATATAATAATTCCAATTCCAAAAAAAGCAGGTGTCGACAGATGTGAAAGTTACCGAACTATCAGTTTAATAAGTCACAGCGGCAAAATACTAACGCGAATTCTTTACAAACGAATGGAAAAACTGATAGAAGCCGACCTCGGGGAAGATCAGTTTGGATTCCATAGAAATTCCGTGAGGCAATACTGACTCTACGACTTATCTTAGAAGAAAGATTAAAGAAAGGAAAACCTACATTTCTAGCATTTGTAGACTTAGAGAAAGCTTTTGACGATGTTGATTGGAATACTCTCTTTCAAATTCTAAAGGTGGCAGGGGTAAAATATAGGGAGCGAAAGGCTATTTACAATTTGTACGGAAACCAGATGGCAGTTATAAGAGTCGAGGTGTATGAAAGGGAAGCAGTGGTTGCTTAGGGATTGAGACAGGGTTGTAGCCTATCCACGATGATATTCAATCTGTATATTGAGCAAGCAATAAAGGAAACAAAAGAAAAGTTCGGAGTAGGTATTAAAATCCATGGAGAAGAAATAAAACCTTTGAGGTTCGCCGATGACATTGTAATTCTGTCAGAGACAGCAAGGGACTTGGAAGAGCAGTTGAACGGAATGGACAGTGTCTTGAAAGGAGGGTGTAAGATGAACATCAACAAAATCAAAACGAGGATAATGGGATGTTGTCGAATTAAGTCGGGTGATGCTGAGGGAATTAGATTAGGAAATGAGACACTTAAAGTAGTAAAGGAGTTTTGCTATTTGAGGAGCAAAATATCTGATGATGGTCGAAGTAGAGAGGATATAAAATGTAGACTGGCAATGGCAAGGAAAGCGTTTCCAAAGAAGAAAAATTTGTTAACATCGAGTATAGATTTAAATGTCAGGAAGTCGTTTCTGAAAGTATTTGTATGGAGTGTAGCCATGTATGGAAGTGAAACGTGGACGATAAGAAGAGAATAGAAGCTTTCGAAATGTGGTGCTACAGAAGAATGCTGAAGATTAGATGGGTAGATCACATAACTAATGAGGAGGTATTGAATAGAATTGGGGAGAAGAGGAGCTTGTGGCACAACTTGACTAGAAGAAGGGTATCGGTTGGTAGGACATTTTCTGAGACATCGAGGGATCACCAATTTAGTATTGGAGGGCAGCGTGGAAGGTAAAAATCGTAGAGGAAGACCAAGAGATGAAGACACTAAGCAGATTCAGAAGGATGTAGGCTGCAGTGGGTACTGGGAGATGAAGAAGCTTGCACACGATAGAGTAGCATGGAGAGCTGCATCAAACCAGTCTCAGGACTGAAGACCACAACAACAACAACATGAGATTCTTGAATGCACTTCCTTGGAGCTTATTTTTAACGATAAACTTCAATCCTTTGATTAAAACACTAACTCTTTCTCAGTAAAAACGATACCTGTTAAATTTTTTAACTCTTCTAAGAAATTTAAAATTACTATGAAAATTTTCGTAGACCTTAGATAGATTTCCTCATGTTGTTTTGTAACTAAATTTAGTATTTTCTTAGAAATCGTTTTAATAAATGAAATGTAGACTCGACATGTCATTGTATTGGAAGAATGTGATTTATTGTATCAGTCTACTTTAACAGTGATTCATAGAACTGTACAGTTATTTTTGGACACTTATCGAAAACATCTTAAGCAATTTCGATGGAACAGTATACATATTTACTAAGTCTTGTTTGCTATGATGGAGCCTGGTTGAACGATGCCTCCTGTACTTGTGCGGAGGCATTGTGATATTTTGTCCCGATTTGTGGTATTGCACAGTGAATTGGATTACTGGCGAGCTTTTTGCGCCATTCATATTCGTAAAAAGCATACGCACACAAATTATTGTATGTCAGAGCTCTGTCTTCATCTCATTTACGAGCACTTAAGTCAATGTGAGAGCTTTTTAACAGATAACACATGTATTATGCTCTATTATGTTATAAATAAATATTCTCTTCCTGTCCTACTGCCCCTTACAATCATAGCACTATTTAGAAAGCACTATTTAGAAAGCACTCCTTCCATATTTCTGCTTTCCCTTCTTTGCTTAGAACTGGTTTTCCATCTGAGCTCTTGATATTCATGCAGGTGGTTCTCTTTTCTCCAAAGGTCTCTTTAAATTTCCTGTAGGCAGTATCTATCTTACCCCTACTGAGATAAGCCTCTACATCCTTACATTTGTCCTCTAGCCATGCCTGCTTAGCCATTTTGCACTTCCTGTCGATCTCATTTTTGAGACGTTTGTATTCCTTTTTGCCTGCTTCATTTACTGCATTTTTATATTTTCTCCTTTCATCAATTAAATTCAATATTTCTTCTGTTACCCAAGGGTTTCTACTAGCCCTCATCTTTTTACCTATTTTATCCTCTGCTGCCTTCACTATTTCATCCCGCAAAGCTCCTCATTCTTCTTCTACTGTATTTCTTTGCCCTATTCCTGTCAATTCTTCCCTTCTGCTCTCCCTGAAACACTGTACAACCTCTGGTTCTTTCAGTTTATCCAGATCCCATCTCCTTAAATTCTCACCTTTTAGCAGTTTCTTCAGTTTTAATCTACAGTTCATAACCAATAGATTGTGGTCAGAGTCCACATCTGCTCCTGTAAATGTCTTACAATTTAAAATCTGGTTCCTAAATCTCTGTCTTACCGTTATATAATCTATCTGATATGTTTTAGTATCTCCAGGGTTCTTCCATGTATAGAACCTTCTTTCATGATTCTTGAACCAAGTATTAGCTATGATTAAGTTATGCTCTGTGCAAAATTCTACCAGGCGGATTTCTCTTTCATTTCTTAGCCCTAATCCATATTCACGTACTATGTTTCCTTCTCTCCCTTTTCCTACTCTCGAATTCCAGTCACCCATGACTATTAAATTTTCGTCTCCCTTCACGATCTGAATAATTTCTTTTATCTCATCATACATTTCATCAATTTCTTCGTCATCTGCAGAGCTAGTTGGCATATAAAACTGTACTACTGTAGTAGGCGTGGGCTTCGTGTCTATCATGGCCACAATAATGCGTTTACTATGCTGTTTGAGTAGCTTACCCATACTCCTATATTTTTATTCATTACTAAACCTACTCCTGCATTACCCCTGTTTGATTTTGTATTTATAACCCTGTATTCACCTGACCAAAAGTCTTGTTCCTCCTGCCACCGAACTTCTCTAATTCCCACTATATCTAACTTCAACCTATCCATTTCCCTTCTCATAGCAAATACTAAAGTAGCGTTAGATATGGCAAAACTCCCAGTAGACGAACAAAATTTAATCACATGTAAAATCGCCAAAATTATACAGAACCAAATACGTTATCAGGATCATTTTAGCCATTCAGAACGCGAAGACCAGTTAACTATTAGAGTATTAACAAAAAATTTAGGACACAAAATGTCGTTTGTTTAAAAGCCGATAAAACGAATACAGTCGTTATTATGGATGAATCTGATTATGATGACAAAGTTTTACAGTTTTTTGATAACAATGCAATTACCAAGATAGATAAAAACCCCATTAAAAATTCAACGATAATTTAAAGAAAAAGCTTAATTCGTGTAACTTCCTTTTTACCGATGCGCAAATAGAGGAATGTATTAACATGAATCCTAGCGCTCATAAATTGAGGGCCCAACTTAAAGTGCATAAACAGCTGATCCCGATCCGCCCAATTTGTAACTATATCGATAGCTCAGCCTGTAAAGTTAGCAAAAAATTCGATGCTTGCTTAAAGAATTTTATACATTCGAAAAAGAGTACACTGTGCGCAGGTGATATGAAGCTGCACATGACATTAAGTCTGTACCCATACCAGAGGACGGGATATTTGTATCATTTGACATCACAAATATGTACACAAATGTCCCAGTTAAGGAGACGATAGAAATAATAATAATTTAATTAAGCCTAAAAAATTGACTGTGGCGATATTTGCGAACTTGTTGACTTATTGGAATTAGTCACTTCCCAGAATTACTTCACATTCCAGGGTGCCATTTATAAACAACAGGAGGGTCTTGCAATGGGCCAATGTTTGGGGGGAACTTAAGCTGACATCTTCATAAATACATTAGAGATACGTTTTTTCGTTAATTGTGCACAGACAAACAAGAAAATCCGGTATTACAAACGTTATATGGATGACGCTTTAGTAATTCTTGAGGGATCTGTTACCGACATAGATATAATGCATGACCAACTAAATAGCTTGCACCCAAATATAAAATTTACGGAAGAAATAGAAGCTAACAAAAGTATAAATTTCCTGGTCGTCCAAATTTCAAATATTAACAGCCAGCACAAATTTGGAATTTTCCGTAAGCCAATCACCACAGATTGCATAATAAGTAGTGATTCTTGCCATCCAGTGTGCCATAAGCGAGCCTATTTTAACTCGATGATACGCAGCTTAAGTAACCTTCTGCTAGACGAAGACGAAATAAACAAGGAGCTAGATATCTTGCAGGAAGTAGCGATTAACAATGGTTTCAGAGTAGAAATGATCGCAGAACTATTTGAACGGAAAGTTAGAAAATGCAAGGCTAGTATAACCGATAAAACCACGCTTCAAAGAGATGATGTTAAGTATAAAAAAAAACAAAGTTTGCCAAATTACCATATTTGGGAGTAGTATCAGATAAAATTGCCCGGGTGTTTAAGAAAACCAACGTAGGAATCAGCTTTCACACAGACATTACATTAAGTAAAAAAATCAGGCATGGCACAGGTAGAACAAACCAGTTTGCAAGATCAGGGGTTTACAGAATATAATGTGGCTCACGCACAAAATGTTATATTGGATAAACTGGGCGGGCGTTTAACGACAGGTTTAAAGAACAAATCATGAGTAACAAATTTTATCAGTAATCCCGGTGTTTTTACTGTAAAGAAAAGTTTATGGACTACAACGAGCGAAGAAAAGCATACTCCAATGTATTATATTTTTGAATGTTTTTGTAAATGAAATGTAGACTCGACATGTCATTGTATTTGAAGAATGTGATTTATTGTATCAGTCTACTTTAACAGTGATTCATAGAACTGTACAGTTATTTTTGGACACTTATCGAAAACATCTTAAGCAATTTCGATGGAATAGTGTACGTATTTACTTAGTCTTGTTTGCTATAATAGAGCCTGGTTGAAGGATGCATCCTGTATTTGTGCGCAGGCATTGTGATATTTTGTCCCGATTTGTGGTGTTGCACAGTGAACTAGATTGCTGGCGAGCGTTTTACGCCATTCATATTCGTAAAAAGTGTACGCACATAAAATATTATATATCAGAGCTCTGTCTTCATCTCATTTACGAGCACTTAAGTCAATGTGAGAGCTTTTTAGCAGATAACACATGTATTAGCCTCTATTATGTTACATATAAATATTCTCATCCTGTCCTACTGCCCCTTTCAATCTTGGCACTATTTAGAAAGCTGTATGATGTCGACAGATGAAAAGACTTTGCGATATAAAGCTTATAAGCTGTATCCTTGGTGTGCACTATCTTTGATGTGTGCACAGGCAGTATCTTTAGAAAATGTATTTTCGCGCTAACAGACTTAGTTCCACATGTTGTCAGTGCGCCTGAGCTTTTATTTATGATAGATTATTAGAAAGATGGTAACATTGACAATACAGCACATAGTTAACAACATTTTACGATGTAACAAGTGTCGTACTCATAGGATCCTGTGGGACTGTCACAGTCAAAAGGCTGCATTTTGATGACGACATGTACTCATGTTAGATAGTCTTATATTCTGATAGAATGTAAGTTATGTAGATTTCTCAGCAATTTTAAAGTAAATTACGCTACTATCTTAATGAAATATTTGTTTAATTATGTATATACACCTTGTGCTTCATTTTTGTGTGTTTTTTTTGGTGTTTAGGTAACTTTTGCAGTGTTACTTGAAAATGACCCTAAGACTGAAATTGCAATCGTAATAATAAGTATTTTATACAGCTACCGGCGCCTATGAAGTCTTTTAAGAAATACTTCTTTTCAGTTTTCTTTATCATCAGCAACATGTTCTCGGTATTATTATAATAACAAATAATATGGCGGGACTACTGTATCGAAGATAATTCTTTTTTAAAAGGAATGGTCCTTTCTTTCGCAGATTGATACCCATACATTAAATCGACCTGAGTAGTAGTTACAGCTTAAATGTCGTCTGTAGTTAAAGTAAAACTAACTTTAGAGAACTGTGATCTAGGGGCAGCGTATTTGACCAGTAATCAAAACGTTCTGGTTCTTTGGTTCGAAGAGATAAAGTGTCTGAGCACACTGAACAGATAATTTAGTACGTAAAAAGAGATGATAATCAAATAATCACGTGGAACTGGAATGCAGTAGTAGGAGAAGGAGTACGAGAAACCGTTACGGGATATTATGGACTTAGTAGTAGGAAGGGAAGAGGAGAAAGACTAATTGAGTTCTGCAGTAAATTTCAGATAATGATAGCGAATACACTGTTCAAAAATCACGAAATGACGGGGTATACCAGGAAAAGACCTGGAGATACGGAAAGATTCCAGCAGGATTACATCGTCGTCAGATAGGGAGTCTGAAATAAAACATTGAATCGTAAGGCGTACCCAGGAGCGGATGTAGTCATGAAACACAATTTAGTAATGTTGAACAGTAGGCTGAAGTTAAAGAGACTCACCCGGAAGGGTCAGTGTGTTACTGAAGTAGTGAGGATTGGTGAGAACCGTTTGAAGTTCTCTGCGGTATAGATACTGCGATAATGAATTCAACAGTGGGCAGTTCACTTGACAAGGAAAGGACATCCCAAAAAAGGGCAGTCATAGATGCTGAACAAACATAGGTAGAGGGAAGGTAACGACGACGAAACTTAGGCTAACAAAAGAGTACTTCAACTGATCGAAGAAAGTAGGAGGTTCGAAAATGTTCATAGAAATTCAGGAATACAGAAATAAAAGTCACTTAGGAATGACGAAGTGAGAAGGGCAGGGAAACCAAGACGAAATAGCTATAGGAAAAATGTGAAGTAGTCGAAGAAGAAATGATAGTCGGAAGACCTTGTCGGGTTCAGCTAAACTGGTGGCTGTCCGACCTTTGCTTAACGTGATTCAGAAGAATGAAGACCTTCAGTTGAGCAACAATAACTTTATTGCGAGCGCGTATCTGACGACGCCCGGCAGGCATGGACAGATCGGAGCTATAAAATTTGCTTCCGGCCTATACAGAGGATCCTTAATCCTCAGAAACTTCCGTAGTTAGGAGAGAAAACAGTACTCGTCCACACAAGTCAGGAGGCACGGAACTACTCACTAACTCAAAAAACAAGGAATAATAATAATAATAGTAATAATAAACAGAACGTATATAAAAGCTAGAAAACACAGCGCCTCTAGAGGCTGGGCGCGGAACTACACTGACGTCGTGTAAAGTAATTGCGACCGCACACCACTGCACTGACACACGCGCACAGCACACACACACACACACCGGTGAGCTTGAATTAGCGCGCGGCAGCGTCGCTACATCAGCCCCCCGGGCGGAAGCGCAGCGTCGGCGTCGAGCTACCGCGCCGGAAAGTGCACCCGACGTCCAGAACGGGTCGTCCTCGTCGGAGGAGGAGGAACAACGTCAGGAGGCGGATGTTGTGCTGCGTTGGGCGGCGGATGTTGAAGAGCCGGCGCCGGAGATGTGGCGTCAGTGTCTGGAACAGCGGTAGGTGGACGCCTACGACGAGGTGCCGCTAGTGGGGTGTCAGGAAAAACATACGCAGGTTTAACCCGATTCAACGCAACAGTCGTGGTTTTGCCGTTCACTAGGATATCCATGGTGTGGGCACTGCGCCTTAGCACTTCATATGGACCAGAATAAGGAGCTTGTAGAGGCGGTTTAACGCCCTCAGTGCGGAGCATGACGTGACGACATTGTTCCAGGTCCTGGTGCACGAAAGTGGGCGGCTTGCCATGACGTGTGGCTTTCGGAGGGCGAATCTTTGATACATAGTCTCTCAATCGTCGCAAGAAATCCGGCTGGCCAGTAGCAACTGTCTCTGTGCCATCAGCGTCTACAAAGTCACCAGGAAGGCGCAGTGTTTCTCCATAAACCAGTTCTGCCGCTGACGACCCCAGGTCTGGTTTGAAAGTCGTCCGTAAGCCTAACAAGACCACTGGTAGTGCGGTTGTCCGGGTTTCTTCGTGGCACATCAGCGCGGCCTTCAAACAACGGTGCCAGCGTTCGATCATTCCGTTGCTTGCTGGGTGATAACTTGTGGTCTTATGGTGGGTGTAACCACAAAACTTGGCCAGCTGTGAGAACAGGTCTGATTCAAATTGCCGTCCGCGGTCAGTGGTAATATGTAGTGGGCATCCAAATCTTGCCAACCAAGTCATTGCAAAAGCGGAAGCTAATGTGTCTGCTGTGATATTATCCACCGGCACTGCCTCCGGCCAACGCGTAAAACGGTCGATCATTGTAAACAGATATCTTTGCCCGTTCGAAGGTGGAAGTGGTCCGACTACATCTAAACGAAAGTGGGCAAAGCGGGCGGTGGTATCCGGAAAATCACCGATCGGTGCGTGTACATGGCGGTTAATCTTGCAGCGTTGGCACTGAAGACAAGATTGGACCCACTCGCGGCAGTCTTTTGGCATGCCTGGCCACACGAAACGTTGCGATACTAGGCGGAATGTCGGGCGTACCCCGGGATGGCACAATCCATGTACTATATCAAAGGCTTGTCTTCTAAAAGCCGGCGTCAGAAAGGGACGAGGTCGGCCGCGAGAAACGTCGCAGTATAGCTGTGTATCTTCCCCCGGAACATCAACGAGTTTCAGTTGCAATGCGGAAGCCGTGTCTTTAACATAGGCAAGGAGTTCTTCATCGTCTCTCTGTGCCTGTGCCAGTGCAGGAAAGTCTATGGTACTGGAAACACTGCTGATCCGTGAAAGGCAATCCGCAACAATGTTGTCGATGTTGATCGTGGTCAGCAGAGAACACTAACACATCGTCCAGGTAGGCGAAACAGAACGGCAGCCCCTGGAGAACCGAGTCTATAAACCTTTGCCAGGTCTGAGCGGCATTGCGTAAACCGAAAGTCATAAATTTGCTTTCAAATAAACCGAAAGGCGTTATTATTGCAGTCTTTGGAATGTCGTCATTGGCCACCGGAATCTGTGTATACGCTTTAGCGCAGTCCAGAACTATGAACACCGTGGCACCATGTAAAGCTGTAAAGCGTGATTATAATCCCTCAGTAACGGAACGGGATATCTGTCCGGCACTGTTCGCGCGTTAAGCGCACGGTAGTTACCTCATGGGCGCCAAGCTTCACCCTTCTTCGTAACAAGATGTAATGCGGAGGACCACGGGCTCTTAGATGGCCGCATTATGCCCTCGCGAATCATGGCGTCAAATTCTGCCTTCGCTATCTTCAATCGGTCCGGAGCGAGACGCCTAGGTCGGCATGCTACTGGGGGACCATCAGTCGTTTGAATGTGATGCACCGTGTCATGTGGTATGAACCTGGGAGCGCCGGGCGGCCTGGTCAAGTTCGGATAGTTAAGCAGTAATTCAGTGTACTCACCCCCCGTAGCATGGACCAACTTGGCACTGTGCGTTGGGGTGTTGCGACGGAAACCCGTGACTGCTAAGCCAGTGACGCTGTCTACCAAGCGTGCGTTCGCGACGTCCGGCAGCAGGTGGTAGTGCGCGAGGACATCAGCCCCGACGATCGCCTCCGTGACGTCAGCCACTGTAAAATTCCACTCGTACGCGCGACGTAGGCCGAGATTATGCTCCATCCTCTGTGTGCCATATATTGCGATGGAAGAATTGTTGGCAGCCGTCAGACGGAAGGCAGCTGGCGGCCGGCAACGATGTATGGCTGTTCGTGGTATGATACTCAGGTCCGATCCAGTGTCAATTGAAAACTTAACGCCGGAACTCCTATCGGTAACGAACAGGCGCTTGGAGGATAACTGGCAGTCGGTTGCGCCTATTGTCGACCGCCGGTGGCGTTTGGGTGCGAGCATGGCGATGTGCACTTCCTTGCCTGATCGTCGAATCGTCGGTGGTACCAGCACAACGGTACCTCGCCTTGCGAAGTGGTAGTACTGCCGGAAGATCTACTTCTCGAACGCCGCCGTCTGTATCGGCTTCTTCTATTGTTGTCGTCGTCACGTGCCAGCAGCGCACTGACCTGGGCGCACAAAAGCTCAACCTTGGCCGCGAGAGAATCATGGTCGGCTCGTGCTACAGACGCGGTACTGTTTGCACTGTTGTCCAACGCCGCGACTGCGCTGACCGGAGCCGGTGTGATCGCGTCCTGAATCCGGTCTGCTAGCTGCGCCACGTCATCCAGCGGCATGTCCGTTTGTGAGGCGATTATGGCTTTTATTTGCGGCGGCAACCTACTGCTCCACAGTGTTCTGAGCAGACTGTCTGGCACAGTAACGGTGTCAACTTTGCTGCGTAGATGTCGCAGGTATTGAGAAGGCTTCCTGTCGCCAATTTCTTCCTGTGTCAGAACCTGACGTATCCCGTCCTCTTGAGACGCGGCCACCCGTCGAATCAACTCTGATTTTAGCCTGGCATAAGCTCCAGCCTCGGGCGGTGCTGTGATTATGTCCTGCACCTCGGCTGCATAACGTTGGTCGAGTTGGCTCACAATCAGCGCAAATTTAGTTGCTTCGACCGTTATTCCAGCGCAGCTAAAACCTGCCTCTGCCTGCGCGAACCAGAGTACCGGGTTGTCGGGCCAGAACGGCGGCAAACGGACTGCAATCCTGGAGACGGCCTGCTGTTCGGTCATTATGTGCTCGTTACTTAACGTAGCTCACGACTGCTTCTTCTTAATCACGCCGGTCTCTGCTTGAATCACGTCGGTCTGCTTGTGTCACGTCGGGGTCACCGTTTGTCGGGTTCAGCTAAACTGGTGGCTGTCCGACCTTTGCTTAACGTGATTCCGAAGAATGAAGACCTTCAGTTGAGCAACAATAACTTCATTGTGAGCGCGTATCTGACGACGCCCGGCATGCATGGACAGATCGGAGCTATAAAATTTGCTTCCGGCCTATACAGAGGATCCTTAATCCTCGGAAACTTCCGTAGTTAGGAGAGAAAACAGTACTCGTCCACACAAGTCAGGAGGCACGGAACTACTCACTAACTCAAAAAACAAGGAATAATAATAATAATAATAATAATAAACAGAACGTATATAAAAGCTAGAAAACACAGCGCCTCTAGAGGCTGGGCGCGGAACTATACTGGCGTCGTGTAAAGTAATTGCGACCGCACACCACTGCACTGACACACGCGCACAGCACACACACACACCGGTGAGCTTGAACTAGCGCGCGGCAGCGTCGCTACAACCTTATTCAGGATACAGAAAAGTCAAAATAAGCTACAGTGAAATTAAAAGAGTATATTGAAGATCTCTTACGACGTGCAGGATTTGTCTGATGGAGTGTTTGAGGAAAAAATGGGAGTCGATATATAATACATGAGAATCCAGCGTTAGAGTCAAAGTTTAACAGAGATCTGGGAGACTTGCGATCAAATAAAGCAGAAGGTATAGGTAACGTTCCTTCAGAAAATCATAAATCATTGGTAGAAGTGTCAACTAAGTGACTATTGAAGTTGGGGTGCAGAATTCTTGAATCTAGGAACATACCATCAGCCTCTCGAAAAAATATCATGCACACAATTCCGAAGGCACCAAGGGCGGGTAAGTGCGTGAACTGTCACATAGTCAGTTTAACGCCTCATGCAGCCTCGTTGCTGATCAGAATCATATAGTGAAGAACCCAAAAGAAGAATGAGGATCTATTAGATGATGAACAGTTTGGTTTTAGGAGAGGTACGGGCACCAGAGAGGTACTTCTGACGTTGCGATTCACAGTGAAAACCAAAAATTAAGAAAAATAAAGGCAGGTTCATGGACTTTGTTGACTTAGAATTAGCGTTCGACATTTTAAAATAGAGCGAGTTATTCAAAACTCTGAGTAAAATACGACAAGATATAGGGAAAGAATGACAATATACAGCATGCACAAGAACCATAAGGGAACTGTAAGTATGGAAGATCAAGAACTGAGTGTTCATATTAAAAAGGATGTAAGACAGGGATGTAGTCTTTCGCCCTATTGTTCAGTTCATACATCGAAGAACACGGAAATAAAAGTTCAAGAGCGTAGACGAACGTAATGAGGAGTAGCAAAAATAAAATTAACGGCAGACTTAACAGCAGAAGAAGTATCGAAGGAAGGAACATATGGAAAACACTGACAAGAAGAAGAGGCATGATGATAGGACATGTGTTAAGCCACTATGGAATAACTAACTTGGCATTAAAGGGGGATTTAAGAGATTAAAAACTGTAGCCGAAGACAGAATTGGAATACAACCAATAAATAAGTAGGGACGTAGGGTGCAGGGGCTACTCTGAGGCGAAGAGGTTGCCACGTGAGAGGAATTAGTGACTGGCTGCAACAAACCAGCCAAAAGACAAAAAAAAAAGTTCAGAATTTCTACCACAAGTATTACAGGAAAAGAGCTTCATTGACGGAAGCCAGGCAGTAATTGGCCTCGCCGAGTCCTCATCAACGATAAATGGTATCATAGGGAACAATCCCCCCATGAACCATGGACCTTGCCGTTGGTGGGGAGGCTTGCGTGCCTCAGCGATACAGATGGTCGTACCGTAGGTGCAACCACAACGGAGGGGTATCTGTTGAGAGGCCAGACAAACATGTGGTTCCTGAAGAGGGGCAGCAGCCTTTTCAGTAGTTGCAGGGGCAACAGTCTGGATGATTGACTGATCTGGCCTTGTAACATTAACCAAAACGGCCTTGCTGTGCTGGTACTGCGAACGGCTGAAAGCAAGGGGAAACTACAGCCGTAATTTTTCCCGAGGACATGCAGCTTTACTGTATGATTAAATGATGATGGCGTCCTCTTGGGTAAAATATTCCGGAGGTAAAATAGTCCCCCATTTGGATCTCCGGGCGGGGACTACTCAAGAGGACGTCGTTATCAGGAGAAAGAAAACTGGCATTCTACGGATCGGAGCGTGGAATGTCAGATCCCTTAATCGGGCAGGTAGGTTAGAAAATTTAAAAAGGGAAATGGATAGGTTAAAGTTAGATATAGTGGGAATTAGTGAAGTTCGGTGGCAGGAGGAACAAGACTTTTGGTCAGGTGATTACAGGGTTATAAATACAAAATCAAATAGGGGTAATGCAGGAGTAGGTTTAATAATTAATAAAAAAATAGGAGTGCGGGTTAGCTACTACAAACAGCATAGTGAACGCATTATTGTGGCCAAGATAGACACAAAGCCCATGCCTACTACAGTAGTACAAGTTTATATGCCAACTAGCTCCGCAGATGATGAAGAAATTGATGAAATGTATGACGAGATAAAAGAAATTATTCAGGTAGTGAAGGGAGACGAAAATTTAATACTCATGGGTGACTGGAATTCGTCAGTAGGAAAAGGGAGAGAAGGAAACATAGTACGTGAATATGGATTGGGGGAAGAAATGAAAGGTGAAGCCGCCTTGTAGAATTTTGCGCAGAGCATAACTTAATCATAGCTAACACTTGGTTCAAGAATCATGAAAGAAGGTTGTATACCTGGAAGAATCCTGGAGATACTAAAAGGTATCAGATAGATTACATAATAGTAAGACAGAGATTTAGGAACCAGATTTTAAATTGTAAGACATGTCCAGGGGCAGATGTGGATTCTGACCACAATCTATTGGTTATGAACTGCAGATTGAAACTGAAGAAACTGCAAAAAGGCGGGAATTTAAGGAGATGGGACCTGGATAAATTGAAAGAACCAGAGGTTTTAGAGAGTTTCAGGGAGAGCATAAGGGAACAATTGACAGGAATGGGGGAAAGAAATACAGTAGAAGAAGAACGGGTAGCTCTGAGGGATGAAGTAGTGAAGGCAGCAGAGGATCAAGTAGGTAAAAAGACGAGGGCTAATAGAAATCCTTGGGTAACAGAAGAAATATTGAATTTAATTGATGAAAGGAGAAAATATAAAAATGCAGTAAATGAAGCAGGCAAAAAGGAATACAAACGTCTCAGAAATGAGATCGACAGGAAGTGCAAAATGGCTAAGCAGGGATGGCTAGAGGACAAATGTAAGGATGTAGAGGCTTGTCTCACTAGGGGTAAGATAGATACTGCCTACAGGAAAATTAAAGAGACCTTTGGAGAGAAGAGAACCACTTGTATGAATATCAAGAGCTCAGATGGCAACCCAGTTCTATGCAAAGAAGGGAAGTCAGAAAGGTGGAAGGAGTATATAGAGGGTTTATACAAGGGCGATGTACTTGAGGACAATATTATGGAAATGGAAGAGGATGTAGATGAAGATGAAATGGGAGATAAGATACTGCGTGAAGAGTTTGACAGAGCACTGAAAGACCTGAGTCGAAACATGGCCCCGGGAGTAGACAACATTCCATTAGAACTACTGATGGCCTTGGGAGAGCCAGTCATGACAAAACTCTACCATCTGGTGAGCAAGATGTATGAGACAGGCGAAATACCCACAGACTTCAAGAAGAATATAATAATTCCAATCCCAAAGAAAGCAGGTGTTGACAGATGTGAAAATTACCGAACTATCAGTTTAATAAGTCACAGCTGCAAGATACTAACTTGAATTCTTTACAGACGAATGGAAAAACTGGTAGAAGCGGACCTCGGCGAAGATCAGTTTGTATTCCGTAGAAATGTTGGAACACGTGAGGCAATACTAACCTTACGACTTA
The DNA here is from genome assembly GCF_021461395.2 of Schistocerca americana. NCBI lineage: Eukaryota > Metazoa > Arthropoda > Insecta > Orthoptera > Acrididae > Schistocerca > Schistocerca americana. Next base: position 486,288,903 of record NC_060124.1, on the reverse strand, counting down.
CCTTACAAGAAAGATTAAGAAAAGGCAAACCTACGTTTCTAGCATTTGTAGACTTAGAGAAAGCTTTTGACAACGTTAACTGGAATACTCTCTTTCAAATTTTGAGGGTGGCAGGGGTAAAATACAGGGAGCGAAAGGCTATTTACAATTTGTACAGAAACCAGATGGCAATTATAAGAGTTGAGGGGCATGAAAGGGAAGCAGTGGTTGGGAAAGGAGTGAGACAGGGTTGTAGCCTGTCCCCGATGTTATTCAATCTGTATATTGAGCAAGCAGTAAAGGAAACAAAAGAAAAATTCGGAGTAGGTATTAAAATTCATGGAGAAGAAGTAAAAACTTTGAGGTTCGCCGATGACATTGTAATTCTGTCAGAGACAGCAAAGGACTTGGAAGAGCAGTTGAACGGAATGGACAGTGTCTTGAAAGGAGGATATAAGATGAACATCAACAAAAGCAAAACGAGGATAATGGAATGAAGTCAAATTAAATCGGGTGATGCTGAGGGGATTAGAATAGGAAATGAGACACTTAAAGTAGTAAAGGAGTTTTGCTATTTAGGGAGTAAAATAACTGATGATGGTCGAAGTAGAGAGGATATAAAATGTAGACTGGCAATGGCAGGGAAAGCGTTTCTGAAGAAGAGAAATTTGTTAACATCGAGTATAGATTTAAGTGTCAGGAAGTCGTTTCTGAAAGTATTTGTATGGAGTGTAGCCATGTGTGGAAGTGAAACATGGACGATAACCAGTTTGGACAAGAAGAGAACTGAAGCTTTCGAAATGTGGTGCTACAGAAGAATGCTGAAGATAAGGTGGGTAGATCACTTAACTAATGAGGAGGTATTGAATAGGATTGGGGAGAAGAGAAGTTTGTGGCACAACTTGACTAGAAGAAGGGATCGGTTGGTAGGACATGCTTTGAGGCATCAAGGGATCACAAATTTAGCATTGGAGGGCAGCGTGGAGGGTAAAAATCGTAGAGGGAGACCAAGAGATGAATACACTAAGCAGATTCTGAAGGATGTAGGTTGCAGTAGGTACTGGGAGATGAAGAGGCTTGCACGGCATAGGTAGCATGGGGGGCTGCATCAAACCAGTCTCAGGACTGAAGACCACAACAACAACAACAGGGAACAATAGTTTGAACAACTGAGATATTTTATATGCAGGTTTGTTTGTGTTTTGTAAATGTTTACTACCAATTAAATACTTTCAGGAGAATTTAAAATAATATCCATGAGTAATTTGTTTACCTCGGCGCAGTTAATGGTAGATGGTATCGAATGTTAATAGTATTCACACATGAGATTAAGAAACGAATGGATTTGTTTGAATAAGCAAGATTGTGGTGCGGACAGAAGGACACTGATAAAATGTGAGGGGATAACTGTGTAAGGAAAAAGAGAGAGGGAGAGATAGATAGATAGAGAGAGAGAGAGAGAGAGAGAGAGAGAGAGAGAGAGGGAGAGAGATAGAAAGCTCTGCCCGGAGAAAACGTTTTAGAATAGTGAAAAAAGGCTCTGCGAGGGTGCTCTTCAATAAACTGTATGGCGTTGCAATATTTCGAATGCACATGAAGTCGAGCTAAAGGAAGAGAGTGTAGAAACTGAGAAATATACATATAGTTATAGGTAATTTGCACCGACACTTAACTCGCGTAGGTATACGTGTTCCTTGACGATCGCTTGTGCGATTTCATTATACGCGGTTTGAATCCAGGTGCTCATAGTTTTTTCTCAACAGTGATGGTAAATAAGCGTTTGGCGTCAGTGGTCGGGAGGCCCCTTACGGGGCAGGTCCGGCGGCCTTGCTGCAGGTCTTATTACATTCGACGCCACATTGGGTGACCTGCGCGGCGGATGGGGATGAAATGATGATGAAGACAACACAACACCCAGTCCCTGAGCGGAGAAAATCCCCGACCCAGCCGGGAATCGAACCCGGGCCTCTTAGGACGGCAGTCCGTCGTGCTGACCATTCAGCTATCGGGGCGGACTTCTCAACAGTGATTCACCACAAAAGGAGGAGAGACGGTGTGAAGTGATGATAATCATTACACTTCGCGACAATGTCCTGTGTCAGTAAAGTCTCGTGGAGTGAGAAAATGTAACACTGCCCATCTGTCCGCTAGAAAGGTATTAAGGTTGATGGGACCATGAATGAAATTCGAGAAGTAGAGTCTATGTCGTGGTAACCAATTTTACTCTTTTCTTTCTCTCATCATCATCATCATCATCATCGACAGAATCACGATAGGCAACAACAAAAAGAAAGACCAAAGCAACAACAGCAACTACTACTATTACGTGTTAAAGAAGATGCACTAGGAAGGAGCTATGAAAATTAGTCATAAATTGTAATTTATTTAGTCATTGATGGAAAATGCTAAATTGTACTCTGGCGACCGATAGATGAGTGGTGGGACGTTGCAGCGCAGTTTCACCGCACAGCTGGCAAGGGTAGTAAACAACGAACATGTCGATACCAGGGCACAAAGCGAATTTCATTCCGTGTGCAGATGGACAGTAATTGCGCCTCACAGATAGGCACATGAACAAAATAAACAGATGGCAGTATTTTGAGAGTGGACGTATAGTTGGGCTCAAAGAGGGCCATTGGCGTAATGGGAGAATCGCTCAACATTTGAATGGAAGGGATGCCACTGTCCGACGACGCTGGCAGGAATGAGTGAACCATGGCCGAACGCACCATCAGGAAGGGAGCTGACAGAACGTGACGACCGAGCAATCGTCTGAGAGCAGCTCCTGATTCGCCATTATCATCGATCCGACGTGCAACTGGACCGTTAATAGGCGGCTGTCAGAATGAGTGCTGAGCTACCTTGCGCCGAATACCATTAACCTCTGTACACCAACCCATGGTGCAGCCCAAAATCGGCCCTGAATCTCATTGACTAGATGTAATGTCTCTTGCAACGGTCTCTCCGCTTTCAAAAATATAAGCTTACGGAACTGATGACTATTTTGTAGAATTTATTCCATTCTGTTCTGACAGACTGGTACAGCAACGATCTCGATTTATTTCGGATAGAGAAACAGCCTGCGTTGCAAAGTTATTTATTCCGGTGACGCTTTTCAACTTTTTGGGGAATCACCACCCTTGTAACCTCCCAGCAGAAATATTAAAAAATAAAAAATGCAACCAAATGTAACCCCCCAGCAGAAATACTGGAATGGAAATGGAAATGGAGCCAAGTGTAACTTCCCCACTCAAATAATAATTAAATGAATTTTTCTAATATTGCAACCTCTGAACAAAATTGGCTCCCATTTATTGTCTGTGTGCAGAAATGCATTCACATTTAATGTTACCACAAAAATTCTTTTCTCATTTAATTTCAAGTTCGAAACAGAAAAATTCCTAAACACCAAAAATAATAAAAAAGTTTTGTAACCTGATGAATCTTATGAGGACAGCGGCGCTGACCTTCGGCCCTGTATTCTGAATAACAAAAGCAAAAATTCGTACCTCATTAAAACTGAATTATATCTGCACTTAATTAGTCATTTTTCAACACAGCTTCGTGCAATGCTGGCATATATTTTTTTTGATTCTTGGAAGCAATAATAATGCGTTGGAAATTCTTTAAATTGAAATGAATGCTTTTCTTTAAAAGAGTTGCTTTATATTATAAAATTATTATTGGGGCATTTTTTGAACAAATTAAGTTACAATTAACATACATTATTAATTATGCTCAAGGCTGCTTCTTTACCTTCTACAACAATACTCATCCTCCAGAATCCTGACCAGAGTCGCGAGCAGAGCACACAGCCGACGCATGCCGACTCCCGCCGACTCACGCAGCCTACACCAGACTACTACCGACTCGCTACTAAAGCCGACCGACTACTACCGTTGACTCGCGCAGTCAAGTGCAGACAAGCGACAAGCAACAACTAACGATAAACTACTCTCTGGTCAGAGATTCTGTCATGCCTCGCCCATCGCCGGCAAAGCATACGTCTTACATAGGGCTTTTCTTTGAACAAATTAAATTACAATTAACATACATTATTAAATATGCGCAAGACTGCTTCTTTACCTTCTACAACAATACTCATCCTCCGGAGTCCTGACCAGAGTCGCGAGCAGAGCACACAGCCGACGCATGCCGACTCCACCAGACCACTACCCACTCGCTACTAAAGCCGACCGACTACTACTGACGACTCGCGCAGACAAGCGACAAACAACAACTAACGATGAACTACTCTCTGGTCAGAGATTCTGTCATGCCTCGCCCATCGCCGGCAAAGCATACGTCTTAGACCCTGAATAACAGTAACTGGACATGAAATCCATCCGTCATACGCTGAGGTGACAAAAGTTACGGGATAGCGATATGCACGTATACAGATAGCGGTATAATCGCGTACCAAGATATAAATGGGCGGTTCTGTCATTTGTACTCAGGTGAAAATGTTTCCGGCGTGATTATGGCCGCACGACGGCAATTAACAGACTTTGAACAAGAAATAGTAGTTGGAGAATATGCCGGCCGGCTGGTGTGGCCGAGCGGTTCTAGGCGCTTCAGTCTGGAACCGCACGACCGCTACGGTCGCAGGCTCGAATCCTGCCTCGGGCTTGGATGTGTGCACTGTCCTTAGGTTAGTTACGTTTAAGTAGTTCTAAGTTCTAGGGGACTGATGACCTCATAAGTTCAGTCCCATAGTGCTCAGAGCCATTTGAACTATTTTTGAACATTCCATTGCGGAAGTCGTTAGGGAATTCAGTATTCCGGGATCCACAGTTTGACGACCGTGCCGAGAATACGAAATTTCAGGTATTACTTTTCACCACGGACAAACAGTGCCGACAGCTCTCACTTAACGACCGAGAGCAGCGGCGTTTGCGTAGAGTTGTCAGTGCTAATTAACAAACGACACTGCGTGAAATCAACGTGGGATATACTATGAACGGGTACGATGAACAGTGCGGCGAGATTTAGCGTTAATGGACTACGCTAGCAGACGACCCTCGTGAGTGGTTTAACTAACAGCGTTATATCGCCTTTAGCACCTCTTTTGGGCTCGTTACCATATCGATTAGAGCCTAGACGACTGGAAAGATGTGGCCTGTCAGATGAGTCTGGCCTGTCAGATGAGTCTCGATTTCAGTTGGTAAGAACGCCACGAAGCCATTGACCCAAGTTGTCAACAAGGCACTGTACAAGCTGGTGGTGGATCCATAATGGTATGGGCTGTGTTTACGTGAAATGATCTAGGTCCTCTGGTCAAACTGAACCGATCATTGACTGGAAATGGTTTATCTTCGGCTACTTCATTTGCAACCATTCATGGCCTTCAGTTCCCGAATAGTGATGAAATTTTTATGGATGACAATTTAACATGTCACCAGGTCACAATTGTTCGCGACTGGAGTGAAGAACATCTGGACAATTCGAACGACTGATCTGGCCACCTAAATCTCCGGACGTGAATCCCGTTGAACATTTACGGGACATAATCGAGAGGCATTCCATCAGAATTTCTAAAATCACTGGGGGAAGTGGCAACAAAACGACTATTCACGTTGGTGTGTAGAATATATGAGTCTGGCGATATACCATCTGACTTTCGGAAGAGCATCATCCACACAATTCCGAAGACGGCAAGAGCTGACAAGTGCGAGAATTATCGCACAATCAGCTTAACAGCTCATGCATCGAAGCTGCTTACAAGAATAATATACAGAAGAATGGAAAAGAAAATTGAGAATGCGCTAGGTGACGATCAGTTTGGCTTTAGGAAAAGTAAAGGGACGAGAGAGGCAATTCTGACGTTACGGCTAATAATGGAAGCAAAGCTAAAGAAAAATCAAGACACTTTCATAGGATTTGTCGACCTGGAAAAAGCGTTCGACAATATAAAATGGTGCAAGCTGTTCGAAATTCTGAAAAAAAGTAGGGGTAAGCTATAGGGAGAGACGGGTCATATACAATATGTACAACAACCAAGAGGGAATAATAAGAGTGGACGATCAAGAACGAAGTGCTCATATTAAGAAGGGTGTAAGACAAGGCTGTAGCCATTCGCCCCTACTCCTCAATCTGTACATCGAGGAAGCAATGATGGAAATAAACGAAAGGTTCAGGAGTGGAATTAAAATACAAGGTGAAAGGATATCAATGATACGATTCGCTGATGACATTGCTATCCTGAGTAAAGTGAAGAAGAATTAAATGATCTGGTGAACGGAAAGAACAGTCTAATGAGTACACAGTATAGTTTGAGAGTAAATCGGAGAAAGAGGAAGGTGATGAGAAGTAGTGGAAATGAGAACAGCGAGAAACTTAACATCAGGATTGAAGGTCACGAAGTCAATGAAGTTAAAGAATTCTGCTATCTATGCAGTAAAATAACCAATGACGGACGGAGCAAGGAGGACATCAAAAGCAGACTCGCTATGGCAAAAAAGGCATTTCTGGCCAAGAGAAGTCTACTAATATCAAATACCGGCCTTAATTTGAGGAAGAAATTTCTGAGGATGTACGTCTGGAGTACAGCATTGTATGGTAGTGAAACATGGACTGTGGGAAAACCGGAACAGGAGAGAATCGAAGCATTTGAGATGTGGTGCTATAGACGAATGTTGAAAATTAGATGGACTGATAAGGTAAGGAATGAGGAGGTTCTACGCAGAATCGGAGAGGAAAGGAATAAGGAGAAGGGACAGAATGATAGGACATCTGCTAAGACATGAGGGAATGACTTCCATGATACTAGAGGGAGCTGTAGAGGGCAAAAACTGTAGAGGAAGACAGAGATTGGAATACGTCAAGCAAATAATTGAGGACGTAGGTTGCAAGTGCTACTCTGAGATGAAGAGGTTAGTACAGGAAAGGAATTCGTGGCGGGCCGCATCAAACCAGTCAGTAGACTGATGAAAAAAAAAAAAATCGAGAGGTCAGTTCGTGCACAAAATCATATACCAGCAACCCTTTCACAATTATGCTCGGCTATAGAGGCAGCATGGCTCTGTTTTTAATCAGGTGACTTGTTGAGTCCTTGCCACGTCGAGTTGCCGCAGTACGCCAGCCAGAAGGAGATCTGACATGATATTAGGAGGTATCCCACGACATTTTTCATCTCAGTGTAGAGTCATACAGGATGAGAGGCGGAACTTAATCACACCAGAAACAACGCCTTAGCAGCGCAGTATAGGACCACTCTTACAGAACTATGTACTTGGCATCAGCTGTGGGCGTCACAACAGGTCCATTCACTTGCGCAATCTGATTGTGACCCAGAAGGATGAAACGCGTTACTGAAATAAATAACTTTGCAATTCAGAGCGTTTTTCAACCTGAGACACTCTTTTGTAATCGACTTGCTTTTATGGGCCTTGTAAGCGATTACGGCCACAACATGTTGGTGTCCAGCAGTTGTGATTTAGCAGCTGGAAGAGAGAGTGCATGCTCAACTGAAGTACGTCTAGTGACATAATTTCGAACTCTAGTGGTTGAGGTAAGCTGCGCATCGCCTTTGTTCTCAGCAACTAGTCTTTCGAGCAAATACAACAAGGGAAAGATAAGAAAGATTACAGCGTGTGCACCTTCAAATAAAGAAGCGTTGTTTCGTCTTGCTACCTTTGCGGTTAGAAGCAGAGAGTAAATACGTAATCTTCTTAATGAAATTCTCTCCGATACCATACCCACCGAAGAGTCTACACACCTTAGATATGTATAATTACCGTAATCTAAACGTATTTATAACAATACCAAGAGGAGATGGCAGTGAAAGTCTGAACTGCGGTCAACCTCAAGTGGCTTCGTCGACGATGGACAATTGAAACTTAATCTGCCTTCCATTTTATCCTTTAAGGTCAATAACTTCTTTACCGACGTTATTACGGTTTACATCCCATAAATTTAGAACCGTAGGCTCTGAAAAAATCGAAGGAAGCCATTTGCATAGCACTCAATATGTTTTCCATATATAAAATGCTTTCTATCGTACGTGACAATAGTTGGATACCATTATGAGCAAAATCCGATAAGCGTGTTGCTGTTAATTGTGTTTCAAATCAATTAATTTATCCACAGTCAAATCACTAAATTTTTCACGGCCAAAGAACTTATCTGCGTAGGTGCATTGTGCTTACGAAAAATTATATCTTCTGCAATTCAGGCATTTGGTCACATTTTTGTCATTTAGCTGGACAAGACGACTTGCCTGCGAGTAGCAAGTTATTATTTTATCCCTTGTAACAGCAATTAAAAAGTACCCTTCTTGTAGTCCAGAAATCTCTGGTCATAACGTTATAGAGAGACGAAAGTGATTTCGTTTTTTTTTTTTTTTTTAGCGCAGCTGTCAGCTACGTTGTTTTGATTGTTCTCTCGTCCACAGTAACAAGTTTTTCGTAGTCTCAGATACTAAAACCGTATGTATCCCATCTGATAACAAAAAAAAAAAAAAACTATTCGACGACGTTGCTAACAATCAGCAACGTCATGGAACTGTTTTCTTTTATATACTCCTGGAAATTGAAATAAGAACACCGTGAATTCATTGTCCCAGGAAGGGGAAACTTTATTGACACATTCCTGGGGTCAGATACATCACATGATCACACTGACAGACCCACAGGCACATAGACACAGGCAACAGAGCATGCACAATGTCGGCACTAGTACAGTGTATATCCACCTTTCGCAGCAATGCAGGCTGCTATTCTCCCATGGAGACGATCGTAGAGATGCTGGATGTAGTCCTGTGGAACGGCTTGCCATGCCATTTCCACCTGGCGCCTCAGTTGGACCAGCGTTCGTGCTGGACGTGCAGACCGCGTGAGACGACGCTTCATCCAGTCCCAAACATGCTCAATGGGGGACAGATCCGGAGATCTTGCTGGCCAGGGTAGTTGACTTACACCTTCTAGAGCACGTTGGGTGGCACGGGATACATGCGGACGTGCATTGTCCTGTTGGAACAGCAAGTTCCCTTGCCGGTCTAGGAATGGTAGAACGATGGGTTCGATGACGGTTTGGATGTACCGTGCACTATTCAGTGTCCCCTCGACGATCACCAGTGGTGTACGGCCAGTGTAGGAGATCGCTCCCCACACCATGATGCCGGGTGTTGGCCCTGTGTGCCTCGGTCGTATGCAGTCCTGATTGTGGCGCTCACCTGCACGGCGCCAAACACGCATACGACCATCATTGGCACCAAGGCAGAAGCGACTCTCATCGCTGAAGACGACACGTCTCCATTCGTCCCTCCATTCACGCCTGTCGCGACACCACTGGAGGCGGGCTGCACGATGTTGGGGCGTGAGCGGAAGACGGCCTAACGGTGTGCGGGACCGTAGCCCAGCTTCATGGAGACGGTTGCGAATGGTCCTCGCCGATACCCCAGGAGCAACAGTGTCCCTAATTTGCTGGGAAGTGGCGGTGCAGTCCCCTACGGCACTGCGTAGGATCCTACGGTCTTGGCGTGCATCCGTGCGTCGCTGCGGTCCGGTCCCAGGTCGACGGGCACGTGCACCTTCCGCCGACCACTGGAGACAACATCGATGTACTGTGGAGACCTCACGCCCCACGTGTTGAGCAATTCGGCGGTACGTCCACCCGGCCTCCCGCATGCCCACTATACGCCCTCGCTCAAAGTCCGTCAACTGCACATACGGTTCACGTCCACGCTGTCGCGGCATGCTACCAGTGTTAAAGACTGCGATGGAGCTCCGTATGCCACGACAAACTGGCTGACACTGACGGCGGCGGTGCACAAATGCTGCGCAGCTAGCGCCATTCGACGGCCAACACCGCGGTTCCTGGTGTGTCCGGTGTGCCGTGCGTGTGATCATTGCTTGTACAGCCCTCTCGCAGTGTCCGGAGCTAGTATGGTGGGTCTGACACACCGGTGTCAATGTGTTCTTTTTTCCATTTCCATGTGTGTATTTTTGTACCAGCTGGGTTATCCAGATTCGATCAGGGAGTTGATATGAGATTGTGTGGTAGTTGGAATGAAAGGATAAACTTTAAAGTACAACAGGTAAATTTTTTTATTGAAAACATGTTTTAACTATTTAAAATACTTGCGAAAGTATAAGAGGTAATTTTTTTTATTGAAAACATATTCTAAGTATTTACAATACTTTTTGACAAACAACATTTTTCCTTTTGTCATCCGGGGTGTATATGAACAAATTTTTGGAATTTTCTATGCGTATACTACTGGTACAGTCGTCCGTGAGAGAAGCAGGAATGTGTGAAGCTGCTGTCGCAAAATTTTAAAGTTTATCCTCGCGCTTTGTTGATTGTAAAACTGTAGGCTAATTTGATTGGAAAGTGCAGTCTTTTAAATTGGAATGGAAATTCAGTAGATATCTGTAGTATTCTGCAGATAAATAGTGTGTGTGTCCTTTGTACTTTCTAGTCGTAAGTTCAGCTTCGACGACGTTATTCGAGACCTTTCTGACGCTTGTCCTTGTTCCATTACATAGTTTTGGCGAGTTGAGATTTCTGAGCAGTACGATCGGAGATCCAGTTTTAAGTCGAAGGCAGTGTAATGGTATTCCTGGTACTTGCAAAGACTTCAGAAATTCTGCAGGGAAGTTCACAGCCGGCCGCGGTGGCCGTGCGGTTCTAGGCGCTTCAGTCCGGAACCGCGTGCCTGCTACGGTCGCAAGTTCGAATCCTGCCTCGGGCATGGATGTGTGTGATGTGCTGAGGTTAGTTAGGCTTAAGTAGTTCTAAGTTCTCGGGGACTGATGACCCAAGATGTTAACTTGAAAGGTGGCTACACTGAGCCACAGCGCCAGAGATTGCGCCAAAGAGTTTTATTCCGCCGCCTCCACTGGTGTGCTTGTCGAGATGTGGCAGTAGTCTGTGCTTGTCGAGATGTGGTAGTAGTGAGTCGGTGTTGAGATGTTGTAGTAGGGAGTGCTTGTTCCATGTTTTATGCAGTTGTTTGATGGGCTAGACAGCAGATGTTGTTCGAATGGAGATATTGTAATGATCAGAGTGCTTTTCGTCAATATATATGAAGGTAAAAAAATTCCCTTTTCTTTTTATTATTTCAATGTCTTAAATAATGCGTCATTACAGGTTCAGTCAACAAAGCATCTGGCTTGTGTTCTTGTATTAGAGTGTAATTCTGGTTTTCTTGCGCAATTATAGTATTTCTATTTTTTTTAATTACTTCAGTATAAATGGTATTTAAAATTCTTGTCTTATCGAAGAAGAACCGTGCCAGATGTGTACGTTGAATCACACTTCCACACACAGAACAATTACACTTGTGTTTTGGTTTCGTAGGTTTTATAGTTGCTGGGGACTTAATTATTTAATTGTATTAACGGAAATTTTCTTTCATTCTTTGTTGTTGTTCTATGCAGTCAGATTGCGTACTAAAACTAGTCAGGGCCAACCGTTTACGAGACTTCGTAATCGGACAGACAGCTACTAAAAATAAAAAGTATTTGCATTTCATATTTATATAATTAAGCCCCCATGCACGTGGCGACCGCTGCTTCGGATCGTCCCTTGGAAATTTTCTGATAGTAAAAATAGCAGACAGTAGTATTGTTGTAGTAATTTGTAGTTTAGTAATTGTAGTCTATATTGCATGTTTAGATTTGGTAATTGTTATTCTTCTAGTGGTATTTTTTTGCACAATTTAATTTTTGTTTTCTTGTATACGGGTTTGACGATTTTGTGCAATTATGAAGCTTTCAATTGTTCGTTAATCGTGTTTGAGGGAAGCATTTCGTGTGAATGGTATTGTTGGTGATAAAGTGTCATATTGTGTTTATTTTTCGTACAGTGACGAGTTTTGTATGTTTTGTAAATGATTACGCGATCGATGAAAAAGGCAAAAATGATGGATAGTGACAATGACGAAATTGTTAACATGGCGAACTCGCCAACACATGAGAATAGTATGATGAATAATGAAGTTGAAAACAATTTAATAAGTCGGGAAAATAGTCCGCAACCATTTCAAAACTTTTCACAATCAAAAAATTTTCAGAATACGAGATTAACGACAGAAGATTCTGGAATAGTATCGAACTCAGATAGCTTTACAGCTATGATGAACGAAGCTGGTTTAGCGGGAAATTTTAGGAGCGAAAAGAATTTCGAACCAGTTAATATGGAGCAGTTGATGGGTGCAATATTAAATCTGGGATCACAGTTGGGATCTAAATTTAAAACAGAGATGGGAACTTTGGCAACACGGTTAGACTCACAAATAGGAACAATTAAAACTGATATGGGAACAATGGAAACACGGTTAGGATCTGAATTAAAAACAGTGGCAACACGTTTAGAAACAGAGATGGAAACAATGGAAACACGGTTAGATTCACGGATAGGGACATGTTTCAAAAACATGAAAGATGAATTAAAGAAAGAAATTAGAGAAGAAGTACAACCGTTTTTGAATGCTCACAATAATAGATTAACAAAAGGAACAGGATAGAGAACAGGAAGAAAGAGATTGCGTGATAGTACAAAAATTTTCAGAGTTAAATTTACAACGTGCACATGATAAGGAAGAAATACTTGAAAGTATCGAGGAATCCGTACCAAATGACAGAATAAATAACTTAACACAACAGTATGAACAATTAACTACTAAATGTGTCAATACTGAAACCCGAGTCGCGACACTTACGGAAGACGTAAATAAACAGAAAGAACAAATAGGTGACTTATCGGAAAGAGTTGAGGAGATTGCAGATAAATTGACAAGTCTTAGTTTAAATGGGGACAGAGATTCAGATGATACAGCACCATTGCCTTTTGCAGAAACAGAAGAGTACCAGAACATAAATAAGCATGTTGAAAAACAGGGAAAATTTAATGAACGCGTTAAAAGGGAATTTGAGGCATTACAAAAGCAAGTCAAACAAATTGAAGGCGAAATCGTAGGAAAAGACAGCAGAAGAAATTTAGAATCACAGATAGCAGAGGGCTTTGAAGACAATAATTTATTTCATTTATGGGATGAAACAAGAGAGCGCTAGGCGCGTGAACTTGACAATAATCGACATTCGGACTGGGACAGACGCGGTAGGTTTTTGTCGCCATGAGGAGAAAACTTTGACTATAAACACTTCTTAACTGTTCGGAAATTTAAGATCTTTCGTCATTCTAAGAATGACATACATCCACGTTCATGGCTAGATCAATTTATGTACGCACTCCCACCAAATTGGCCACTAAGTCACAAACTGGAAATTATGTGCGGCTATTAAAGTCCTCGGGGGATTCACTACACTAGGTGAATATGTGCCGTAGCGTGCATGGGGGCTTAATTATATAAATATAAAATGCAAATACTTTTTATTTTTAGTAGCTGTCTGTCCGATTACGAAGTCTCGTAAACGGTTGGCCCTGACTAGTTTTAGTACGCAATCTGACTGCATAGAACAACAACAAAGAATGAAAGAAAATTTCCGTTAACAAAATTAATTAATTAAGTCCCCAGCAACTATAAAACCTACGAAACCAAAACACAAGTGTAATTGTTCTGTGTGTGGAAGTGTGATTCAATGTACACATCTGGCACGGTTCTTCTTCAATAAGACAAGAATTTTAAATACCATTTATACTGAAGTAATTAAAAAAAAATAGAAATACTATAATTGCGCAAGAAAACCAGAATTGCACGCTAATACAAGAACACAAGCCAGATGCTTTGTTGACTGACGCATTATTTAAGACATTGAAATAATAAAAAGAAAAGGGAATTTTTTTACCTTCATATATATTGACGAAAAGCACTCTGATCATTACAATATCTCCATTCGAACAACATCTGCTGTCTAGCCCATCAAACAACTGCATAAAACATGGAACAAGCGCTCCCTACTACAACATCTCAACACCGACTCACTACTACCACATCTCGACAAGCACTGACTACTGCCACATCTCGACAAGCACACCAGTGGAGGCGGCGGAATAAAACTCTTTGGCGCAATCTCTGGCGCTGTGGCTCAGTGTAGCCACCTTTCAAAGTCTCAGAGCCATTTGAACCATTTTTGAAGTTTACACTTCTTCAATGTTTACTATCGCGTCGATCGATTTGTATATTCTCTCCCCACCGGGAATTTTTTTTTTTTTGAATATTAAAGTTGATGCCGTCGACAATATTGTTTTTAGTCACCAAAATTGCCCTTTCAAATAGCCAGTCCGGATTGGTATAGTTGTGAACAATGTTTGGATAAATTTAGTCCATGAGTTCATTTTCATCAGTGCCTATGTCGCAGAAATCACTGTTAAGGTTAATGAGGACGGTCGTGCGGTCAGTAGGATATGTGCCATCTCGCTATTTGTAAAAGTTGTTGAGCAAAATGTGCTGTTGTTTCGTCTTTCGATAGTTCAACTCTCGTACTGTTTGTTAGTCGCAGTATTTGTATGTGGGGCCAGAGATGTGATTTTTTAAAAGCGTGTATTGATCTCGATCTCATCTGCTGGTGTTTGCCGAAAATCTCCTGAGAGTGTGAGTGCAGCTCCTTACATCAGTTCAGAATTTCCTCGTAAGTCTTGTGATGTTATGTCCATGGCTTCGAGTGATTATTAAAATGCCATTGTGCATTTGTTTCAGAAGATATTAGCTTGCTTTAGAAGTTCACACTGCGCATACGTTCTTGAGATTTTTGACACCGGAAACTATTCTGCGGCTATATTCAGCGATAGTTGTAGGGCGAAATGGGCAGTTCGTCATCCTCCCACAAGTGTGGCTGCAATGCCGGATGATGCTAGTGCAAGTGAGATGTCTTGTTTAGCGCTTACCTGTACTTCCGTCAGCAACAGATTTATCACAAACGTTTTCTCCGTGCCGCCTGGTGCGTCCAAGTAAATAATTCCGCCAGTTTTGTTGTCGATCTGGTCCATTATAACGCTGTAAATTTGCTTTTGATTGTCATTGATGAGTGGTCTGTTGTGAGCAATGTATCGAAGTAGTTCGTTGATGTTGTAGCTTTTTTCCTTTGTTATTTTTTAAGTTTAGCACACTGATAGCATCTTTTCGTGGCGCTTGCATCCCAAGTTGTGCTAAGGTCTGGTTGTTTATTGCTAAACATTTACCTTCTTGGCGAATGAGTGTTTCATTGAAGATGTCGTCGTTGAATTCGATGGTCATTTCAGGATGAACTTGTCGGATATGGTACAGTCCATCATCACTCGTACTCTTCTTGAAGGAGTCCTACAGCTGTTTTGGAGTCGGTGTGTTACTTGTTATTGGAATTATGGCGAATAAGTCTCTCATTTGTTCGGCTGAGCTCGTGAGGAGTGTTAACTCCCAGTGGTTGTCGTTTTCCAGTAGTCCTAAGCGCTGGCATCTTTCTACGTACGTCTGGCACAGGTAACCCTCAACAGTCTTGAGATCTGTGAAACTTGTTGGTTCCCGTATTTCGTGTAACAACATCCGTAGATAGGTGCAACGTTTTTCGGATTTACGGTGTATACTCGGCCTATTGCGCTAATTTGGATGATTCCTGGATGATCTACTGGAATTACTTGTTTTCACCATTGAAAGATTTTTCTTCCTGTCTTCCAAGTCGACAAAATAGCAATGTTTTCGGGAATGGATCCATTTGGCACAATTGGTAAAAAGCTCTTAATGTTGTGTTCTGGGGTGGTTCGCTTGCAATTTTTCTTGTGGTATATTTTGTGAAGTAAACTCTCTGTCTATTCTCCAAACGTACTGCTGGATATTTTACAGTTGGTTTGCGCTCGTGTATAGAAAAACAGCAAATCCGCCACGCTGCTTCTTTACAGTTGATGTATCTTACCTTTTGCTACATGAAAATTCGGCGTTTCTCTCTTCTTGTTCGATGTCTTTGGCTGTTTCAAATATTGACGTGTCACTTCTTTTGTTCACATACTTACGGACATATTTTATGGATTTAAATGAGCGCAGTATTTTACGTTTAAGTGTGCTTGGAAAATTTTGGAAAGCACTGTGTTGAATGGTACTACTCGTTGATTATCTATTTCCAGTTCGTCGCTTCCTGGTATTGGTATTTTTGCTGTGAAGCCACCGTTTTTGGGTAATCGTCTTCTCTACTGCGATAGCCATAAATTCTGGTTCGTGTGTCGTCCAAGTATGGTTTTCAGTATTTTTTCTACATTTTCCATCATGGCGAATTGGGCTTTAATCGCCCGCAAGGTCCGTGAATCATGTTTTCCGCTACTATGTAGTATAGTTCCGGATCTTCTTACAGACTCGCAAATTCAGCTTTGATTTTTCCCGGTACCCGTGGGATGGATTCCGTCGTGTAGCCATATGAGATTGTGCGAGTGAGGCAGTCTCGTTTTTGCCATACGATAGTGTACATGCAGCATCTAACTGTTCCAAAGATGTGGTACTTTGTGATGGCTTCGGAAAACTCGGGCTGTTATGTCACGTAGATGCATGGGACTTGTCCGTATCTTCGTTGTTGTTTGATTTCTGGCCACAACGAGTTGCATGTGAATGTTATGAAGAGCTCAGGTCGTCCACATTCTCTTACGTAGGTCATGGCATCTTGAATCTGTGTCTCGGACTTCATATGTATGATAAGGGTAAGATTACCATTGTTCCAATGTCGTCAATGTTTCCGTCATTCATGATTTCGTCTCGAAGGTGCATGTATTTTTCCGTATGTAGTTTCTTCTGATTAAGTCTTGTGTAAAGCATACGTTGAGCTTCTGTTTTTATACACATATCAAGGAATTGTTAGAATTAACGGCGAGTGCTGAGAATGTGATTCTACACTGTAGAACCAAAGAAAATCTCATACCTGCCTAATATAGCGCAGGGCCCATGCGAGCACGCAGAAGTGCCGCACCATGACGTGGCATGGACTCGACTGATGTCTGAATTAGTGCTGGGGATGGGGGGGGGGGGGGGGCTGAACTGACACCATGAATCCTGCAGGGCTGTCCATAAATCCGTAGGATTGCAAGGGGGTGGAGATCTCTTCTGAACAGCACGTTCCAACACATCTCATATATGCTCAATAATGTTCATGTTTGGGGAGTTTGGTGGCCAGCTGAAGAGTTTAAACTCAGAAGAGTGTTTCTGGAACCACTCTGTTGTAATTCTGGACGTGTGGGGTATCGCTTTCTCCTGCTGGAATTGCCCAAGCCCGTCGGAATGCACAATAGACATGAATGGATGCAGGTGATGAAACGAGATGCTTACGTACGTATCACCTGACAGAGTCGTATCTAGACGTATCAGGGGTCCCATATCACTCCAACTGCACACGCCACACACCATTACAGAGCCTCCGCCAGCTTGATCAGTCCCGTGCTGACATGCAGGATCCATGGGGCATGAGGTTATCTCCATATCAGTACACGTCCATCCGCTTGATACAATTTGAAACGAGACTCGTAGGATCAGGCAACATGTTTCCAGTCACCAACAGTGTCGGTGCTGACGGGCCCGGGCGAGGCGTAAATCTTTGTGTCGCGCGGTCATCAAGGGTACACGAGTGGGCCATCGGCTCCGAAAGCCCATATCGATGAGGTTTCGTTGAATGGTTTGAACGCTGACATTTGTTTGTAGCCCAGCACTGGAATTTGTAGCAGTTTTCGGAAGGGTTGCACGTCCCTTATGTAGAACGATTCTCTTCAGTCATCGATGGTCTCGTTCTTGCAGGATCTTTTTCCGGCCGCTGGTTTGATATTTTACCGGATTCCTGATGTTCACGATACACTCATGAAATGGTAGTACGGGAAAGATCCCCACTTCATCCCTATCCACCGAGCGAGGTGGCGCAGTGGTTAGACACTGGAGTCGCATTCGGGAGGACGACGGTTCAATCCCGCGTCCGGCCATCCTGATTTAGGTTTTCCGTGATTTCCCTAAATCGCTCCAGGCAAATGCCGGGATGGTTCCTTTCAAAGGGCACGGCCGACTTCCTTTCCCGTCCTTCCCTAATCCGATGAGACCGATGACCTCGCTGTCTGGTCTCCTTCCCCGGAACAACCAACCAACCAACCATCCCTACCTCGGAGATGCTGTGTCCCATCGGTTGTGCGCCGGCTATAATACTACGTTCAAACTCATTTAAATCTTGATAATCTGCTGTTGTAGTAGCAGTAACCGATCTAACACCTGCGACAGACACTTGTCGTCTTATATAGGCGTTGCCGACTGCAGTGCCGTATTCTGCCTGTTTACATATATCTCTATTTGAATACACTTGCCTATACCAGATTCTTTGGCGCTTCAGTGTACGTTTCTTATCATTAATCGGTGTAATGGTGCTCCTTTTGCAATTAGAAAAAATATTATGTTTTCCCGATAAGAGCAAAAAGAACAAACAGACAGGTAGCCTCGAAACTTTCCGCTGCAAAATTAATTTTATCTACTGTTCCCTAATCTTACCAGGTCGTCTTTCCTTCCTAGCATTAAATGATTTAAATAAATCTGTACTTTGGTGATACTTTTGGGTATGAAAGTAGAAACTGACCTTTTCATCAAAAATAAAATATTTAGTGCAGTGGATCTTAATTCTTGGCTGAAAAAGAGTAAATTATTAATTTTGCAGTAATGCGTGGTGTCTCCAGAGTGCAATCAAGCGCACCCAAGGTTAAAGTTCTTAATAGTCAGCGATAAGAAACAGATTTTCAAGATATACATCATAATGTAGCTCTGAAAAATTCTTGACGCTGTTGTTGAAGAGCAAGTCAGACGGATACGATTCTAAGCAACTATGATAGTCTGTGTCGGTAGGGTAAGTTCCACAAATGTTTGCTTTTCACAAAAGAGAATCTGTTCATTCCAAAAGGCCGTGTTATTAATCAGGGATCGCACAGTAGTACCTAGCATTCAAAATCCTAAGTCTTCTGCTTGCTTGCACTTTGTATCGTAATTAACTTCAGAAATGAGAAAAATTTTACCTTTTAAGACAACAATTATTATTTCATAAAAACGTTCTTCTCTGTGCTCAACTATTACAGTATATATTTAGACAAGAGCGTATACTGACAAAAATTAACATTTTATGATATCTCAGAGCAATGGCGGCTGTCGTTTCCCTTTTTAACAATAAAATTACTCCTCCTTTGAAAATACGTCCATCCGTATTTAAGTCTGCTATCAGAAAAGAATACGAAAGTTTGTTAAAAATCACGGAACGCTAACAAGCCAACGATATTATTTACAATTCTACGCTCTCACAAGTGAAAATAATAATCCAGGCTATTTAAAGCGGAGAGGTTGTCCCCTGGCACAAGTAATTGATAAAATTATTTCCAACGGCTTACATACACGTCACGGCTTGTACGTGTGCTGCCCAGTGTGATAGAAAATTCGTCTGTTGTGATAGAAAATTCGTCTGTTTGAGGGGGATTAAATCGATTTTAATGTTTTACACCATGTGGTTCTTTGTCGGCTCGAAAAGTATTTATATGTTCATTAGAAATCAGTTGGTCTACTGCTGGCGTTGATTATGTGAATCAGCTGATTGTATCCGTGCAAGATCTCGGACTACTTCTCGTCTCAAACCACTTATATTTGTGCATCGTTGATCAATTTCTGTCTCTTCATTTCCGATGAAATATACTTGCAGAAATGTATGGTCTCCGTTGGGTAGTGGTTGTAAAGATGTGACAGATTAGTCCTTGGATGGAAAAACTTTATTTCACCTCGGTTAGTCTATTCGAAGTGACACCGAAATAAGTCATTTGGAAGCAGGCATTGTACGCTTTTACATTTTGAAGTAAGTGTTTTGATTCAGGAATTTCTACGGTCATGTAATGTTACCGAATGTTCCGATTACGATATATTTGTTTTTGTAATATTCTTTCATCGTGTCGTACTGGAATGCTTCATTTGTTAGGTTGCACTATTTACTTGTCCTAGTGCGTCCTACTCGTCGGGTGATATTTTCATGGCTGGCTTGAGTTCGCAGTCTTTTATTATGAGATTGTGTTGCAATTCTCGATTCTTCACTCCAGTCATTTCGTTGTTCTCCGGTTTCTCTGCTTCTCACGGTGCTCATTCTCGTTCGTTGGGGACATAAACGTGCTTCACGCCCTTCGCGTGTTTCGGTTTTTCGCTGTTCTTTTTGTTTTCGGTGTTATGTTCCAGAACTGGCAAATTCTCCTCCTCTTTTACATTTGGGGATTCTCTAAAATATAAATCAAATCGACCTTTTATTAGTAAATACACTTCGTACACTTTACCCACTTTATTTTCGATTTATATTCAGTCACCGTATCACTTTGATTACCCACATTTCACTATATTTTTTATTCATTCTCTACACTACTGTTTCGCAATTCTTGATATTTCAGTCCGTTCATTTCGTTGTTCTCCTTTCTATGCTTCTCACGGTGCTCATTCTCGTTCGTTAGGAAGTCAAACGTGCTTCGGGCTCTTCATCTGTTTCGTTTTTTCGCTGTTCTGTTCGTTTTTGGCGTTTTGCTTCAAAACTGGTAAGATCTCCTCTTTTACTTTTGGGCTTTGTCTAAAATATAAATCAAATAAACTTTTTATCAACAAACACGCTAAGTATACTACAATATTTTTCACGTTTGATTTTCAATTTATATTCAGTTACTGTATCACTTTGACTACTCACACTTCACTAATGACTAAGTGCACCAAAGCCGATTAAAAAACAAGATAACTGAGGGTCCCGTGATCACGGTTAAAACTTAATCGCGATTAAGTTGCCTCTGTGCTGCACCAAAGTTAAACACCGATTACCAAAACGCTGTTAGCTAATCGGGAGTTTGACCGCGGTTAACTCCACATGCTACAAAGGAAAGCGCCCATATACATGCAAAGATAACGATATTCGCTGTCTGCCTGTGGCAAGGGTGTTGTAACCGCCTAGGTTTGTGGTACTTAGTGCGCTTTTCATATGGTTGGCGCAACGTGAACGTTGTTACTGCACTATGGAGAAAAAGAAAAGAAGGACAAATTTTTCCAAATTCGAAGTAGACATTCTTTTGGAGTTGGTTTCCTTCAATTCAAGTATATTAGAGTGTAAAAAAACGGATGGTTGCACAGTTAGGGAAAAACTGGATGCATGGGAAAATATAACAACACAATTTAATTCAACTGCAGGTAAGATAAAATTTGAATCATAAATCGATAAATATCTGTTACTAATGTAAATTAAAACACTGTTTTTCATGGTGCTTAGATTAATATTGAATAACAATTCTAGATACACACAACAAAAATGATATTAGCTACTACAAAATATGTCCATTTCAGGTGTAACAAAAAGAAGGCCTGAAAGGCTTAAAACATGTTATGAGAATTTGACGAGGAGGTTGCGGAAGGATTTGGCTGAAGAGAAGGTTCAAGTCTATAAAACAGGAGGAGGAAGGCAGTACCAGCACCTAAAAAGAGTCCATACGAGGCAAAACTACTGGAAATAGTTGGCTCATCATTGAAGCCACTGGAAAATACCTTTCATTCGGATGCACAGTACAGTGTAATAATGGATCTAAATGTAGATGTAGTTGATGATGCAGGAGTTGGCGATGCCAGCAGTATCACAAACAGTAATGGAACTGTAATTGCTGCTGAAGCTGTCGAAAGTCTGATCCCAGCACGTGTTGCTATGGAGAATGTTCAACAACCCTTCTCCAGACCTTGAAGTGCAGGAACACATCGGAGAAGGATGCCACCGAGTCCTAAAACAACCTCCTCCTCTGCACTGGACAGTGTGATGCAGAAGAGGGTGGAAGTACTCCAACAGCAGCTGGAAATGCTGAAGAGAGAACATATGAAAGAAATGAGAATAAAAAATCTCAAAATTATGGCATTAAAAGAAAAATTAAAATATTGGAAGCGCAAGAATTCTACCGAATGTAATGTAAATGTTTAAAAACATTTTGTTATTTGTGCACTATAATAATTTCAAATAAAAATAATTACATATTTTACATGCATTAAGTAACAGTTTATCTCAGTGAAAATGTTCATCAATTGTAGAGCGACAAACAGCCCGTCCTGGTAATGTGTCATCATGATACATTTGTTGACGGGGAGGCTTTGGCTCATTATCGTCGATATCGGGGACCCTCTCGCTGCGTAATAGCCTCAGCAGCCGCATAATTTCCGTATCCTCTGGTGGCTCTTCTTTGCTTGTGTTCATTGCAATATTATGCAAGACAGCCGTACTCACTATAATTGCCATTGTCTTTTGTGGATTACACCGCATTCCCACAGATAAAATGGGGAATCTCCTCTTCCGCAAACCATATTGTCTCTCCACAGTGTTCCTTGTTGTAATGTGAGACCTATTATATCGGTGCTCTGCCGCATTCTGTGGATTTGGAAGTTGTGTCAATAAGTAAGGTCTGCATGCATAGCCACTATCTCCTAGGAAGTGACCGACTGGTATTTCACCATTTTCAAACTGTGCCCTTCGAGTTCAATTACGAAATATTGTACTATCGTGCACAGAGTCAGCCCACCGAGACAGAATGTCCCGTGTTATTAAATTGTGGTCGCTGATTGTTCGACAATTAAAGGAAAAATATGATTACCTATTGCGGAAAAGTTCTGCATTCTGTCCCCCAGGTGACTGAATCCTTATGTGAGTGCAATCCACTGTACCAATGACTTCAGAAAATCCAGCCAGTGTGTTGAAACCATCCATCACAGAGCGTACTTCCGCTCAAGAACGAAACTTTATGCACTGACGAGACATTGTTTCTATGATTCCCGACATTTCACTTACAATTCTTTGTGCCGTTGTAGAATATACATTGGCACTGTCAGCAATTACTATATCAAATGCTCCAGTTGCGATGCCCTTAATGTCATCAGAATTCTGTTCATGGGCGAGACAGGATTATTTCGGTAAGTTGGAAATTCTAACCTATCGTGGATTTGATCCAATAACCACCACACTGTTTCTTTTGAAAGACGAAACCTCTCTTCAAATTTCCGGTCACTGTAATCTTCGAAAGGATTTCCCCTTTCCAGAAGTACACCAACACGGTTGCGACGATTTACATGTTGAAGATATAGCTTTTCTTCGTCTTCTATGCCATCTAAAATGTCAAAACGCGCTGCCGTGTTACGTGTTTACAATACGTTAACCGCGATCAGTTCAAGATAATGGACCCTTCGGGGATCGGTTAACTTTAATCGCGGTCAAATCCCTCGATTAACTTTGATCGAGGTTGGTGCAGCCGAATATCGAGTTAATCAGAGTTAAATGCTGACTTGACCTCGGTTAACTTTTAATCGGCGTTGGTGCAGTCGGCCCTAAATGTTTTAATTCACTCACTGCACTAGTTTTTCGGTTCCTCCCTTCGTCATCGATAAGAAACTGAACCCAGGACGGCTCTTGCTTTATATATCTCTACCAGTGAATAGCCCCACCAGTGGCGAATTCCGGAACATACCAAAAATTCGAATGGTCCACAATGTTCCAGAACATTCCACAACATTTGAGAGTGTTCTGGAATGTTCCACATTGATCTGGTATGTCCCCGAACAGTCTGGAATCTTCCCGAATGTTCCAGACTATTCCAGAACATACCGGATCACTGTGGAACATTCTGGAACATTCTGGAATGTTGTGGGATGCTCTCGAATTCTCTCGCTTTTTTTGGAATGTTTTCGATTACTCTCGAATATTCCGCAATGTTTTAGAAATGTCTAGAGGCCTTATATTTTCAAAACCATGCCCTTAAGGTAAAAACGGGAATCGTCATGGACACACCATATAACTCCCTTGATCGCACCGGGACTCGTTGCTAAGTTTCAGCGGCAAGCACATTGTACATTCACTTTTAAATATATTGTATATTGATTATATTACGTGATATAACCATATGTGCACTAGCATTCGACAGACAATTTTTGTTCTGCATCACGCACTCATTAAAGTCTGAAGTGGTTGCAGTCTCAGCGACTGACACTCTTCAAAAAACAAAGTTATTGGCAAAAGAATACTGCTGTGACTGTTCACTGAAATTGTGTATACCAATACAGCGTTCCACCTCCACCCTCTACATCTACATCTATACCTACATGGATAGTCTGCAAATCTCATTTAAGTGCCTGACAGAGGGTTCATCGAATCTCGGCTCTGGCTCTGAGCACTATGGGACTTAACATCTTAGGTCATCAGTCCCCTAGAACTTAGAACTACTTAAACCTAACTAACCTAAGGACATCACACAACACCCAGCCATCACGAGGCAGAGAAAATCCCTGACCCCGCCGGGAATCGAACCCGGGAACCCTGGCGTGGGAAGCGAGAACGCTACCATCGAATCTCTTTCACAATAATTCTCTATTATTCCAATCTCGTACAGCGCGCGGAGAAAACGAACACCTGTATCTTTCGGCGCGAGCTCTGAAGCTCTGATTTCCCTTATTTTATTATGGTGATCGTTTCTCCCTACATATATCGGCGTCAACATAATAGTTTCTCATTCAGAGGAGAAAGTTGGTGATTGAAATTTCGTGAGAACATTCCGCTGCAACGAAAAACGCATTTGTTTTAATGATGTTCACCCCAAAGCCTGTATCGTTTCAGTGACACTCTCTCCCATATTTCGCGATAGTACAAAACGGTGCTGCCCTTCTTTGAACTTTCGCGATGTACTTCGTCTCTCTCTTTCTCTCTCTCACTCTCTCTCCCCCTCACCCCCCCCACCCCTCTCCCACCGAACCACTGTGTCTTACCACAGTGTCAGTCTCAGTTGCGTAACCAAATATCTTTACGAGGAGGGCCTGCTGGAGCGATGAGTCACGGTATTTACATGCGTAGGCGTGTTTTGGCGCCAGCTGTAACAGTCTAGAGTTCACCGTTCGTTCCCCAGATTTATGACGACGTTCTTACTTCGTGAACTATTCCTAATGGCAGCTGCTCGGTCCAGTCGTGTCCTCAGGGCAACGAATATTTAGCTTCAGTTGCAAGGACCTATTTTACAGCTGTGTGCACTTGTTCGATGTTATGGACAAATGCCATCTTAGAACACGATAACGTATCTAACCAGAAGGCACACATGCCGTAAGTTTTAAACTGAATATTGTCTCGAATGAAAAACAGCCCACAGTTGCACTAATTATGTTTATTCTAAAGATTTAGAATAAACATGATTAGCACAACTGTGGGCTGTTTTTCATTCGAGACAATTTCGTAGCAGTTGCTGGTGTTGCTGCTATGATGAAAATAATGAAAGTGAATATTCATTATCTTAGTGGACACTGAATGTCACCAGATTTTGACTTACAAGGTGACAGTGGCGTACAGTCCGTAATCAATCGACGGTGCCGGGGTGAATTTCAAACTTCTCTGCTATTCGTAGCGTGGACACGTGACAGCTTTAACGATGAATCGTGTGTCGGTTGGTGATGGAAGGTCCGACGATTGCTTTGTTTCTTTTCAAAAGAGCAAGCACTGGTTTACAATCTCGCTCATCCTTTCATTTCCGAAATATTCCGTAGTATCAGACACAAAGCACTACGCTAGATATTCATGACTTTCATCCACACAATGCAGGTTCATTAATACATGAAGGCGACGAGAAAAGTTCGCTACTTTCACACCTTAATATATCCCACTAATACGATGTTTATGGGTTAAATGATAGAAAAGCAACACACGACAAGAAAAAAAGTGTCCAAACGACCTGAATTGCGTTCCGACTGATTTGTACGCAACCCACATAACGTAATTGTATTGCAGGCCCTGTACGACTTTCTACAAGAGACCAGTAGAAAGAATTGCTCTGTATGGCTATGAATCCAGATGCAGATTAATAATACGATAATACATATATCCGGAAGCATATTGTTGTAAACTAAACGCAAGTTAGAACCAGAAATTACATGAAGATATTTTTACTGGTCTGAGACTTGGGATTCCTATCAGCAACTACTATCACGGCTTAGATACTGTTTCAGTCGCAAGTAACGAAGTGCGTGCGTCCTTAGACATGAAATGACCTTACGTAAAGTTTGTTCTGGACGGGGATTCGATCCCAGCAAGTAATCGGTTTGTTCACTAAACACAATCGAATGCCAGATATCGAATTTGAAAATTGACACGGGTGTCCGAAACTAGTCACCATCAAGAAATAAAAACTAGATACTTCCCAATGTAGCTTATAACAAAGCTGTAACAATTTATTTCAATTATACGACAAGTTGCGGACCAATTTTTCACCTGCAGCATGCTGCAAGTTCCTAAGTACGTTCTGTGCTGAATGCGAATCAAGCTCCAGACACACCACCATTGTTGTTTACACACGAAGAGACGTGAGCTATTGAATTCTTTTTCGCTTGTAGCTAGCAGTGGCGTTTTTGAACCTCAAATGACGTGGTGAAAAGATCTGTATATGACTGGTTGTCGAAACCGGCACCAAAAGCTATTGTTGACAAAGCAATGAAAGGCGATAAAAATCATGTCCGTTTTTTAGTTTGAGTTTGATGTGCACAAGCTACATCTTGAAGCGACATTACGAAAGATTTTGTGACAGACCAAGATTCTAACCGTTCACGCAGTTTTCGTGGAGACGTTGAGGAGTTTGAAATCTTGGGAAAAACCAAAACGAGGGTGCTATATCGTCCAGAGGGGGTCAAATACAACGAAAGAATGATCGGAGTTCAAATGCCAGTCTAGCACCAGTATTTTCAAAAAGTTAAAATAAAATAAGAAAAAATGCCCTGTAACCTTATAAGACGATTCGTTCATTAACCCTTTCCTGCCCAATTGGTCAACTTGGACCCATTACACTTTTTAGAAATTTCTGTTGTATCCACGAAAGCCCACTGGTTCCGCAAGGTATCACGGCGTTGCAGTGTATAAATTTCGTCAGTAGATGGCAGTGCCAACAGGACCGTGACTATACGGGATATTTCTTCTGTCTTTTCAAAAATGGTTCAAATGGCTCTGAGCACTATGAGACTTAACATCTGAGGTCATCAGTCCCCTAGACTTAGAACTACTTAAAGCTAACTAACCTAAGGACAGCACACACATCCATGCCCGAGGCAGGATTCGAACCTGCGACCGTAGCAGCAGCGCGGTTCCGGACTGAGGCGCCTAGAAACGCTCGGCCACAACAGTCGGCGCATGGAGATGCTACATCATGTTTTCTGTGAACGAAGTGGAATCATTTTTTACGTAATTTCTGTATATTTCGTATTTAAAAAAATGTAATTAAATTGTATGAAATGCTTTTTAAAAATGTATTTTTTACAGAGAAGTACGTGTATTATTTTTGGTATTACAAGGTTATAAACAAATGGGCCCACATGGGAGCAGGTCTATAACCGAGGTCATACAAGAAAATATTATTGTGCGATGACAAATCGAAGGGAAAAAAGATATTATTTTCGGATCGTTTTGCGCCTCACTGATATATGTGTAAAAATGCTTGGATTCTTTGTAAGCGACGCTGTTAGAAGCGACGCTGTTCCAAGCTAAAAGAGAAGCCTATGCCACTGGTGCAGCTCCGACTACAAATAACGAATCTATTTCTTCGGGCTTGTAAATGCGGTCTCCCATCAACTGAGCTGGGGACTTTGCAGCCTCCAAAAGAGCACGCTGTGCACTCTGCACCTGTCAACGATGTTGGGTTCGATCAGATACGACACTAGCCTGTGAAACACAAGAGATGAGAACTACGTATAAGGCTAAATCACGCATTAGATGTGTAGCATGTGGTGTGCGTTGTGTCTCCATGACAAAAAGATCTGTTTAGCAGAATTTGACACGAAGTGAATCTCGTAATTTTATTCCAGTGAGGTTCAGTGGCTGTATTGGTTATTTTGCCCCATCTGAGTATAAAAAAGTATTACAGTACTTATCTCGAGCTTTAAAATCGTGTTATGAACTTTACTGACTGGATTTAAATTCCTGACTTGTATTCCGAGTGGGTACTTGTGGACCCACTATAATGGAATGCCCTAATCCAAAACAAAATTGAAATCGTGTTTATTGTCTTGCTAGAAGTAGTTGCAGGTTAAAACTAAAGTTTTCATTTTTTTCTAATGCAACATGAAATTTGGGCTAGAAAGGGTTGGTAAAATTTTCTGAAGTAAAAAAGTTTTCTCCAATCTACGACTTTCGTTTCTGTCAAGGTCCAGCTTAGCAGGACTTTTCGATGTCAGTTATTGCCACATAAGAAAAGACGAATGAATTTTGACGAGGGACGTTTTCAGGGTTTACCGCAATGGTCCACCAGACTATTGGCAAATATTATGAAATGCGACCATTTGAATCCTCGTGAGAGGCTTACTTGCGTTCAGCGCACAATGTTGGGGAAAAAAGAAGGAAACGCTTATTAGGATAAAACAGCCCGACGACGACGAAGTAATTAGAGCAGAAGCAGAAACTAGGACAGGGAAGGATGATTTGGCTCTGTGTAGTTACGAATAATAGCAGGGAGAATTATTTGAGTGGTCCTCACTTTCAGTAGCTGTCATAACTATTTTTTTGTGTCTTAAATGTTCTGCAAACTACACTGAAGCGCCAGAGAAACTGGTAGAGGTTTGCGTGTTCAAATACAGAGACATGTAAACCGGCACAATACGGCCCTGCGGTCGGCTACGCCTAAATAAGACAAATGTCCGGTACAGTTGCTAGATCGGTAACTGCTGCTGCAACGGCAGGTTATCAAGATTTAAATGAGTCTGAACGTAGTGTTATAGTCGGCGCACGAGCGGTGGGACACAACATCTCCGAGGTAGCGATATAGTGGGGATTTTCCCGTACGACCATTTCACGAGTGTACCGTGAACATCAGGAGTCCGGTAAACATCAAATCTGCGGCCAGAAAAAGATCCTGCAAGAACGGGACCAACGACGACTGAAGAGAATCGTTCAACGTAACGGAAGTGCAACCTTTCCGCAAACTGCTACAGATTTCAGTGCTCGGCTACCAACAAATGTCAGCGTGCGAACCATTAACCGAAACATAATCGGTATGGGCTTTCGGAGCCGAAGGCCCACTCGTGTACCCTCGATGACTGCACGACACAAAGATTTATGCCTCGCCTGGGCCCGTCAACACCGACAATGAACTATCGATGACTGGAAACATGTTGCCCGGTCGGACTAGGCTCGTTTCAAATTGTACCGAGCAGATGGACATGTACGGGTATGGAAACAACCTTATAAATCCATGGACCCTCCATGTCAGCGGAGGACTATTGATGCTAGCGGAATCTCTGTAATGGTATGGGGCGTCTGCAGTTGGAGTTGTAAGTAGGCTGTTTAGGTTTTTTTATTGGTAACGCCACCTCTGTATGAAAATCACTGGCTGTGCTGTGTGCAGTCTGTGGCTGCTTTGCATTGTTGTAATACTCGCCATTGTAGCGTTGCGCAGTTGGAGGTGAGCCGCCAGCAGTGGTGGATGTGGGGAGAGAGATGGCGGAGTTTTGAAATTTGTCATGAACTGCTATATTTATATATGATGATATCAAGGTAAATACATTGTTCGTTCTCTATTAATATCTTTCATTTGCTAACTATCCCTATCAGTAGTTAGTGCCTTCAGTAGTTTGAATCTTTTATTTAGCTGGCAGTAGTGTTTTGTCTGTACTGTGTGAACTGTTCATATTTTTTCGGACCCATTGTGATACTATGAGAGCTTTGAATGATGTATTTGGTATGAGATCATGATTTTAAAGTACGTTTGAGGTAGGTGACACTATTTAAATGAGCAGAGAATTCTTTTTAGGTTTTGAAATTATTGGAGGAAGCTACGACGATTTTGAGATTTGACTGAGGTGTTATGATGTTATTATTATGACGACGATGTGTATTATGCTGCTGAGGTATGTTTATGATTGAGAGGCTGATGCTATATGAGTTATTTGAAATATTGAAGAAGTGTCGACGAATAAGGTAAGGAATAATGAGTAGTGTTTAGGGACTCTGGTTTGTGAAAAAGGTTGTTGGAAACCAAGATTTGTACTTAAAGAGTTATGAAATGTGTGTAAATGCGTGAATATATCACAATGCCGGCGAAAATTTTTTGGACACTGTTATATTTATAGTGTTTTGTTTCTACACATTTGCAACGCAAATTCTCGACCCGTGAAATTTTGCATATGAGACTGTCACAGTAGCGGAAAATGCTGTCGTAAATATTTCCGTAAGAAAGTTAAGTGACCACCTGCACGTAATGCGTCGTGGGCACGCAGCTGTGTCAGACGCCGGGAGAACAAGTCATTAGTGAGTGCCTCATCAGCAGCACAGGTAGAAAAAAAGAAAGGGGAGGCCATTGTCCTCGCTATTGACATTTCCTTGTTGAAATCATACTGTGGAGCTCGTAATTTATGATATTTACTAAAATGCCTAATGAAATGATTAGAAACATTTTACATCTATTGTCTTTGTAGTTAAGAGATTGCTCATTTTGTTTAATATCTGGTTTCCAGCTGTGTTGCAGCATTGGTTTTATAAAATAAACTTAAATGCATCTGCTAATGTGAACACTTTCGGTCAACAGATTTATTAAATAATTATTTTCTGATCCACATTCTTCGAAAAAGGAGCTCTTGGAATGGAGAGAACAATAAGAAGGGACTAATAACAGTAACTGCATCTATAATTTTCTTTTCAAGTACTTGGTAATTTCTTTTGTAGAATAATTTGTGGTGTACCACTTTAATTACATAGACATTAAGATGTGAATATACATTTCCCTTATCTGCATTGTTGTTTTTACTGTAATATTTTTTCTTCTTGAGCTATGTCATGTTTAGGTATAAGTTACTGCTGTTTGCCAGGCACAGTGTTACTGAATTTGACTTTGTGTTACTCTGCTAAGCCAGTTTTACTACTCTTTTATTTTTCTTGTTGCTGCACATTGGCTCATATTAGTTGTAATGTTGCATTGCTTGGTAATTTAGATTTACTGTAGCTTGCTTTGCAATTTTCCATTTTTTTGGTCATTGCTGTTTGTGTTACTTATTTTGTGCCGCTGCATTGCCTCGTCCCTTAGTTTAGCATCTGAGCTCAGTAGATTTAAGTTAGCTTAAGAGGGGGTAGCCTCTAAGAGAATGAGTTGCGATGAATTGGAAGAAATGCATTGAGAAGTTATACGAAAAAATGTACAGAAAACAGGTTTAGGTAGGATTTTCTTGGAAATAAATGTTGAGGTAAGAAATGTGTGAACATATAAATACAGAAAGCATGCTTAGATAGAATTTTTTTGGTGGAAACAAAGGATGAAATAAGAGGAAAGATATATGAAGTTTTGGGTTGGACTGCAGTACCAAATGTTACACTGAAAACGAACCCTCTCCTTTCCTATTGGTGTTATCCCACTATGTGATTGTGTACCCTTGTGTATTTGTTTTCTTCCTGTCTCTGTGTAGTTTCATAGAATTTTTTTTCTTTTAATATTAAGCTACATTCACTATGATGAGGAATACTGTTATCCTTGAATATAATTGGCATTAATAATATGTTATTTACTTTGTAAAGATGTTAGACATTATTAATTCTGTTCTGTTTAATGCTCATGTGTGAAGTTGATGTTTCAAAAGTTATTGTGATCTTTTATGTATGTACTCATGTCATAATTCCACTGATGTATATGTTAGTTCGATTCTTTTGTAAAGCCTGTACTACAAATGTTATCTGTATTGTTATGTTCTTTAATGATGTATTTTGTACCTTTGTAATTGTATTCTTATGTTATAAAATTGTACTAGACACCAGTTCATCATATTATTAACTTGTAAGTTACATTTCACTGCACACGTTTCTGTTGGTTATAGTATATGGACAATATGTGAGAAGTAGGGACTGATAGTGTTTGCACGTGTGTTAATAATTCAGCAAGGGACTGGATAACAGCATTGCTGGTTCTAAGGACATTTCAAAAAAAAATTTTTGTGAGTGGACAAGTGGTGGTTTATGGACTTGCTATATTCTCCGCAAGACTCTTCGATGGTGATTGTGCACCTGCACAGTCGCAACAGATGGCTGCTGGCCATCTCTATACATGGACTACAGTGGGTCTGCACCTTCGATGGCCCACCAATACCATTATTTCTACAAGGACTACAGTGGGTCTGCATCTTTGATGGCCCACCAATACCATACTCTCTACCAGGACTACAGTGGGTCTACTCTGTGATGACCTACCTACCAATATTCTTCAAAACGTCGAATGACTCTGCTGTGGGTTTGCTCTGTTGTGGCCCATTATCTGTCAGCATGTCAAGAGTCAGCACTGTCTTTCCGTTGGAAGGACAACACTACTTCTTCAAGACTGCATGGAAATCCACTACTTCTGTGTGCAATTTCTTTTACTAATGAGACTTTGTGAAAAAGAACCTGTAATTACTATTATGATGAATGATCAGGACTATCTTTCTGGACTGTGAGAAAATTTGAGCTTTTGACCAACATTGTATCAATAAGTGTGTGCATTTGATTTCTTTGTTATTGTAATTATGAAAAATTTTATCAAATCATTATTGGCCACTGCCCAATCCAATTTGTAAATTTTTTTGTGGGGAGCATGGGGGCTATGTAAGTAGGCTGTTTAGGTTTTTTTATTGGTAACGCCACCTCTGTATGAAAATCACTGGCTGTGCTGTGTGCAGTCTGTGGCTGCTTTGCATTGTTGTAATACTCGCCATTGTAGCGTTGCGCAGTTGGAGGTGAGCCGCCAGCAGTGGTGGATGTGGGGAGAGAGATGGCGGAGTTTTGAAATTTGTCATGAACTGCTATATTTATATATGATGATATCAAGGTAAATACATTGTTCGTTCTCTATTAATATCTTTCATTTGCTAACTATCCCTATCAGTAGTTAGTGCCTTCAGTAGTTTGAATCTTTTAGTTAGCTGGCAGTAGTGGCGCCTGCTGTATTGCAGTAGCTTGAGTAGCGAAGATTTTTGTGAGGTAAGTGATTTGTGAAAGGTATAGTTTACTGTTAGTCAGGGCCCATTCTTTTGTAGGGATTATTGAAAGTCAGATTGCGTTGCGCTAACAAAATATTGTGTGTCAGTTTAAGCACAGTCTTGTATAATTGTTCAAAAGGGGACGTTTCAGAGTGATATGGTACCCCTGATAAGACTTGATACGACTCTGACAGATGACACGTACGTAAGCATCCTGTCTGATCACCTGCATCCATTCATGTCCATTGTGCATTGCAACGGCCTTAGGCAATTCCAGCAGGACAATGCGACATTCCACATGTTCAGAACTATTACAGTGTGGCTCCAGGAACACTCTTCTGGGGTTAAACATTCCCACTGGGCACCAAACTCTCTAGACGTGAACATTATTGAGCATATCAGGTATGCTTTGCAACGTGCTGTGCAGAAGATTTATGGACAGCCGTCCGGCACTACTTAAGACATTAATCGAGTGAATACCACGTCGTGTTGCGGCTCTTATGCGTGCTCGCGGTAGCCCTACATTATATTAGACAGAGGTAGTAGTTTCTTCGGCTCTTGAGTGTAAAAGCCATTAACCTGAAGCGATTCACATTTTTAGCATCACCAGACGCTATTAACTTTGCGAGCAAATAATATTATTTTTAATATAATAAACTTAAAATTTTGTTTTATAATTCTTTTATTGGCATCACACTGACTATAGAATGCGAACAGTCACAAACAAATTTCATAAGCTGTGAGTCACACACAGTCTCAAATAAGAAAAACAAACTGTGCAAGGAAATCTTGTACTCTGACATAAAAATAGGACTCAAATGGTTTTGAAGAAAGGGAAAGAAATTAAAGAGAAGCAGGTGTGATGAGAATGTGTAACAGCGAAGAAAAAACGCTAGCACTAAGGTCTCCAGTATGCTATCTCTCTTCAAAGCTAATTCAGTCTATGAACAGCGAAGACACGAGAAGTATTGTCTACTACTAACGATTACAATGTAACCGCTGATGATGCTCTGCGATGGATGTCAGAACCGGACCACCGAGCGTTGAAAACACGCATTTTTTTTGTGGGTGGCCGAGAAAAGCATTTCAGACACACCAGGGAACGGCGCAACAGGCGTCAATGAAACCACCTTACCACCATTCTAAACTGTCCACATCAATATGGTTCATGCATCTTGTTGTTGACACTCGTGAATAATGAGACAGCTATAACCTTATAAAGAAGGGCATTAAGTGCCTGAAACCGGTAAAGAAATTAAATTTCTTTTATGGAACTGGTTACTGCTTATTTCGATATATAGAAACCATCCCTGCCCTTGGGGTGTTGATTACCCGCACGTCTCGCTGTCGAAAACGACAGTTCACAGTGCAATGAGCAAAAGGACCAGATTATCGACAGATTTTTATACAGATGATTTCCTCCCCCCCCTCCCTCAAGATTCAATCCTTCTCTAACGCCAGCATGGGAATACAAACTCACTGAATGTGATTGGACTTTTTTGGAGTGCAATGCGACCCGCATATTTTGCTCTGGTGTACACGGTGCAACCACTAGGGACCGTTCAAAAATACTGGATGATACTCGAATGTGATCTGAAGGAGCAAAGGGTGTTTATGCTTTTTTAACTCTCCTGTTTCACGCCCTCCTCTGGCGTGACCACAGCGTCTGTGACATCGACACCTGCGTGAATAAAACGTCAAAGCGTGCCTCTAAGACGGGTTGTCTTAGAGGGACGCTTTTCCGCCACCCCCACCGCCCAACCCCCTCTCGTTCGGCAACACCACCGGTGACACCTGCGTACTTTTCTTGGGCACTTTAAAAACGGTTCCTGGACAGACAGCCATTCACTAATGCCGCATGTTAACGCTCACGTGGAGGCGGCTTCTCACGCGCACCAGAGGACTTTGCGTGAGCCACGCTGATCGACGACTCGACCTCCATCAACGAATCCAACTGATTAATACTTACATCCTATCACGGGCATGGTATGTAGCACAAATCCTTACGCTACCGAAACAAATCGGCAGAGCCATCTCACGAGCAGTATACT
The DNA here is from genome assembly GCF_021461395.2 of Schistocerca americana. Taxonomy (NCBI): domain Eukaryota; kingdom Metazoa; phylum Arthropoda; class Insecta; order Orthoptera; family Acrididae; genus Schistocerca; species Schistocerca americana. The sequence continues at coordinate 486,254,019 of NC_060124.1, read as the reverse complement.
GGCTCTTGTGGCGGCATACACTGTTCAAAGTTGATGCGCAGACTTGTACACTGCCAAAAGTCGATGGTGGCCTTGGACTCATCGACTTTACCCGCAAATGTGCGGCCCTTTTGATTCACCGTATTGCCACTTTGCGTGAAACTGACCCAGGTGGGACAACAGCGGTTCTTTTCGACCGTTATCACCCACAATCGGCGCGTGCACCAGTATGTTTGACACATATTCCGTTCCGGATGACGACAGTCAAGGACTATTACCTCAATCAAAGTTACGTCCTAACAGTGGCCACTGACAAGGCACGCTCATCGAAGCGCCTTTACCAAGCACTTCGAGGCCAGCCCACACCACATAAATTTGAAGACAGACGACCGTCGGTCATCTGGCATCAAGTTTGGGCTAATATCAATAACCCAGCCCTTCCCACCGACGTCTCAGCGCTATGGTATCGTGTCGTAAACAATTTAATACCCACTAATCATCTTCTGGCGGCCATCCGCCTACGGCCATCGGCTGCTTGCGGCCGATGTGGTGACGTAGACACCAGAGAGCATCGTCTCTTATGCCCTCACGCCACAGAAGAGTGGAACCTTGCACGTGTGCTATTAGCGCTGATCGGTGGGACGACACCAGACAATGTGCAAATCGACTGGTTCCTTACCCCTGATATTCAGACCAACCCCCGACCACGACGTAACGCAATAGTGTGGCTCTTGGGCCACACCATTTTCACGATCTATGACCTTTCCCTCACCGATGCTGTCTCTTTCATGGACTATCTGTGGAGCCAGCATCGCCTGGCGGAATCTGACCAGAAATATACCATTACCTTTGCACGATTTTTGAAAGTTGCAATGGTTCATGGTTATCAAAAGGTGTTCCGGGTTGACTAAGGCACCTCGTCCAGGAATTGCCTGAGTTTACCCCTGGATCTTTGTTGCTCGGACTTTCAAACCACCCTAAACTTGACAATACCCAAGATTTGACATTGGCCTTCTAGGCATCACTAGAGCAGACTGTTCTATGATACTGATAATATGGCAATTGGTAACATAAGAATTGTGTGAACCTTGTACGAAACACTATTGGGGAAAAAAAATGCTGAGGCGCCGTAGTGGCAGGCATTCCTTTCAACACCCCTAAGATTTCACATGTGGTCGCCAGCGCCACAGCTGAGCGATGTGGAAATGGCTGCCTTTCTCTGTTAAACTGTCTGAAAATTGAAAAGCTCATTCACGGGGCGCTTTGCGGCATTATTAACAGTGCATCACCAGCAGTTTGTTGTAATCGTAGGAGTAGATAATACTTTTCGTTTCTTTGGTGTTTACAGACTGAATTAGTTTTGCTGAAGGATGACATAATCGAGACATTACCCTCAGCAGTTTGTGGACGTTGTTCCACTTTTCATCACGACTGCTGCTCTTCAGAAGCTGTAATCGATCTCGACCTGTACTTCTTCACCAGCTTCATTTTCTTCACAGATTTTTTGAGTCTTATTTTTCGGTCATTGTACAAGACACCCTTGGTGTCGGTGCATCTGGTTATTATTCGTAACTACACTGTAGAAGCAAATCATAGTTACAGAAATGCAATAAAACTCACTGGCCTATACTTCAGGTACTTCGTCTCCTCTGTCTTAGTAACCTGCGAAGTTTTGGAAAGGCTCGTATTAAGGATACTTTTAGTTTATTAAGTTAGATTAGAAGAACATAACAAAGCAATTTTTCATCGGTAATATAATCACTCACATGAAATAAGGCCGCCTGATGATTCACCATAGAGCAGTGTTTATATTATACGGCGTCCGTCTAGTTCGATGCAATGTTTGTCTGGGCATGCACGCATGTACGAAGAAATAGACTCTGTTGACGATTGACAGCCGTATTAAATTATGAAATGCATTTTCCGAATTCCGATACGTCTGTAGAACAGCTAGTAACGTATGAAAATTTGTACTAGACCGGGACTCGAACCCGGAATTCCCGCTTTATGCGAGTGGACTCCTTAATCGCATCGGCCATCTTTTTTTGTTGGCTTTCTTGTCGCAACCATTTAGCCACCTCAATAGTGTAATACCAGTTATGACGATACGAACATAAGGGCAACACACCACCCAGTCCGCGAGCGGAGGAAATCTCCGACGAGGCCTGGAATCACACCCGGGCCCCTTAGCATAGCAATCCGCCGTGGTGACCACGCAGTTACTTACCACGAAAATGTATGTGGAATGGATGATGGCTCTTTACCTGCAATACCATAATCAACATCGGCCATCCGAGCACGCCTCCAGGACCGACCCGAACTTTCGTTATGTCGTAGTGTCTATGTCCCGTACTGCTCACACACAGATCGTGTAATTCCGGCGCAGGGAGAGACGTATTCGTCAAACTTCTTCGCTTTGGCGTGGAGTACAGAAGGGCAGTGCTTGTAGTTTACAGTGTCTGTATAGTTCAAGTCCGCCTCGATAGCTGCGTGGTCAGCGCGGTGGTTTGTCACGTCAAGGCCCCGGGTTCGATTCCCGGCTGCGTCGGAGATTTTCTCAGCTCAGGGACTGGATGTTGTCTTGTCCTCATTATCATTTCATCATCATCATCAGTGAAAGGCAACGGGAAACCACCACTGGAACCACTTCCCTAGACGTCCATACGGTGGACCTCTCTAACGAGGCTTCCCCCACGACAAGACCTGCCGTAAGGTAGAACACAAAGTTTAAGTAAGTATAGTTCAAAGCATTGTTCCTTCAGAACAGGAAGGGGCAAGAGCACCCATATCCGAGGGCAACGGGGGTGGTGCCCCCTCCGTAGCTCTCAAGCAAAAGAAAAAACATAGTATAAGTTGTTTGGTTGATTTGGAGGAGAAGACTAAACAACGAGTGTGGTGTGACCGCCAGACACCACACTTGCTAGGTGGTAGCTTTTAAATCGGCCGCGGTCCATTAGTATACGTCGGACCCGCGTGTCGCCACTATCAGTGATAGCAGACCGAGCGCCACCACACGGCAGGTCTAGAGAGACGTCCTGGCACTCGCCCCAGTTGTACGGACGACTTAGCTAGCGACGCAACACTGACGAAGCCTCGTTTATTTGCAGAGACGATAGTTAGCATAGCCTTCAGCTAAGTCAATTGCTACGACCTAGCAAGGCGCCATTTATCCTTTGCTATGTATCTAATGAAGCATGTACAGTAACAAGACCAATGTTCACCAATTGTGGATTAAAGTTAAGTATTCCATCAGCTACGTACTTTTCTTTATAGCATTCATTACGTATCCTATTTCAGACCTCACGCCAGCCTGCTTGAGTTTAACGCGTGCATCTCAGCCTTCTCTAGCTATACAACAACGAGTTCATCGGTCCCATCGGGTTATGGAAGGAAGTGGAGATAGTCGGCTGCACATTTTTAAAGGAACCGTCCTGGCATTTGAATGAAGCAATTTACGGAAATCACGGAAAATCTAAATCAAGATGACTGGACGCGGGTTTGAACCGTTGCCCTCCCGAATGCGAGAAGAAAATATAGTGTGATCTGATGTTTTTCTTTCAATAAAATGACTTGAAGGTCGATATTACGACGGTTTTTAGCAGGATCGTATCTGGAACATTTTACATCAATTTACAAGTCGTCATTCGTCTTCCGAAGTATTAAAAATATGCCGCACCTTCACGTCTAGACTCACCTCTCCCCTCCCTCCCTTCAAGCTATCGAATGGGTAGGTTAAAGAAATCTAGTAGTTTGGCAGACTTGTAAAAACCCGATACGGAAATATTGAGTATTAGCAGGGCATCTGATGACAGGATAATTCATAGTACTGGGCATTCGTGATGTTGACTCAAGGGACTCCCAATAAAGTTCGCTTTTGCTATTTTCATTCATTAATGTCTTATGACATCATATTCTGGTGCAGCTCGCCACTGTAGAAACAAAAATTGTCAGACACAAGCGTGTCATATGGATAACATATGACGCGCACTGCAGAAGTTCTTATGGAGAGCTCGTTAAAAAGCTGACCATACTGACAACATATTCACAACACATCTACTTCTATGGGGAAATTGTTGTCAATAATGGGTCACAATTTGAAAACGAAGGTAATGTTCATAAACCTCCAGAAAAAGGAATGATTTATAGTATAAATCACTCATCCTTAGTGTGGCACAGAAAGGTACTAAGCCATAAACATCTCTCATCACGTAGCCAGTGATGTAAACAATGTCATACTTAATAAAATGAACTTAAGAGACAAGGTGAGGGTGATGGGCGGGGAGGTGGAGAGAACTTAGGGAAGTACATATCACTGTAGCTACATATGAGATCAAAGAACCACAACGTAAAATATTCTGTAAATGGTCAACATGTTATCGGATTTTTCATTGAAAAACTGTACAATAACTCTAAAACTGACTCTTTCCACATATAGGCAAAGGTTGCAGCTACGATAAAACTGACTTGCATGCAATAAACCACAGCTACTATGCAGACTCTGAGAAAGTGAGGGTTGCTTCAAAATATTGACAATCAATGGCTATAGACATTCAACACATCATTTCATATAATAGTTATAATGCAGCCAGAGAAATAAATAAAGATGAACTGTACAACAGTGTTATTTAATAGTAAAAAGTATGGAATAGAAAAATGCTACTGTACTCTGTTGGTCCAAGTGATTCTGCTGTGTTGATTCAGATTTCTTTTGAGATCTTTGACAGATTTGTAAACTGAATTTGCTGTGGAAACAATGATTTGTAGCGTAGGCTGATGGCTATGTTTGTCCCATATTTAATCTACTTTTTAGTTGTAAATACTATAACTGCGATGTAAAGCGGGTCGTAGCCTTCTGTTCATTGATAGACTACCGGGGAAGTGCAATTACTCTACAAACGAGACTGCTTAAAAATTACATGTGCGACTCATTCTAAAATAGCAAATATGACTAACAGGAGATGTTGTAGGTATACAAAGAAGAGCAGCATGAATGGTAACAGGTCTCTTTGACCTGCGGGAGAGTGTCACAGGGATGCTTAAGTTACTCTTCAAGATAGACGTAAACTATTCTACGAAAGTCTACGAAAAAAGTTTCAAGAGCTGGCTTTAAATGATGACTCTAGGGCCGGCCGCGGTGGTCTATTGGTTCTAGGCGCGCAGTCCGGAACCACGGGACTGCTACGGTCGCAGGTTCGAATCCTGCCTCGGGCATGGATGTGTGTGATGTCTTTAGGTTAGTTAGGTTTAAGTAGTTCTAAGTTCTAGGGGACTGTTGACCACAGAAGTTAAGTCCCATAGTGCTCAGAGCCATTTGAACCATTTGATGACTCTAGGTTTATAATACAACTCTCTATGCATCGTTCAAGAAAATGGTTCAAATGGCTCTGAGCACTATGGGACTTAACATCTGAGGTCATCAGTCCCCTAGAACTTAGAACTACTTAAACCTAACTAACCTAAGGATATCACATACATCCATGCCCGAGGCAGGATTCGAACCTGCGACCGTAGCGGTCGCGCGGTTCCTATGCATCGTTCACATAGGGATCGTGAGGACAAGATGCGAATAATTATAGCATACCCAGAGACATTCAGACATTATTCTTTTCACGCTGCATACGTGAATGGAATGGGAAGAACGCCGACGAAGTCATTAGAAATAGAGCACAGTTCAGATAGCGGAAGGATGGGAAAGGAATTCGGCGGTGCCATATCAAAGATCCGTCCCGGCATTCGTCTTAAACAATACAGGGAAATAACGGAAAACATAAATATGTATACCACATGGGGATTTTAACCCGTGTCCTTGCGAATACGAGTCCAGTGCCATAGCACTCCATCTCCTCGCCACCCTACCCAGTTACACGACGCTGTGTGCAACTGCTCCAGTTACCAGAGCTATGATCGGAGCGACGTTGTTGTGACTCGATAACTCATCAACGAGTTCATTGTTTACGTCATATTTCTATAAACAGGTGTCGACAGTGCTTCATTGTTGTTGTCTTACTGTGGAAGCAGTCTAATGACTGCGTGCGTCTTCCGTTCCTGACAGGGACATAAGAATTTAAAAAGGAAACAATAATATGCCAATATTTCTTTAGTTTAACAGAGGAAATGTAAAGCAAAAACAATTCATATTATAGATTTTTTATTTACTTAATACTCTTACTGATGCAGTTGCTTTATATCAATTTAACTAACTTTTCTCGTAGTGGACAGGAGCGACACAAAGGGAATGAAATTACTCGCGTAATGCTATGCTTATAGCTATTTGCACTGTTTTCACAAACCTTATACACTATTATTAATTATTAAGGTGACGAAAATGGTGAATTTCACCACCCCGATGCTTTTGCCAATTCCAAAATTTCAGCTTCAGACGTCCTGCAAAGTTGGAAGCAGGTGCTTTGATTACTTGATTTGGATGTTTTATTCGTTTTTATTTAAGTCCCATTCATTTAATGAAATGAAATAATGTACACAATTGAAACCGGTACTGTTGCCTGTATATCTAGACTGATGGCTGCAATGTACTGTGGCGAAACGAGAATATGGACGTTTCGGTTTCGTACCGCTAGCGGTTGCCTCCCCAAGTGCTGTGTAACGTCGTTCCATGGCGTTTCTGGATTTGGATTCCTATTCTCAATTTGTTTTCCCTGGCTCTTTCATCAGTACCATGAGATTTTCCGATATCGTTTTTTGACACTCTCAATACATCTGCTATTATTTCGCTGTTTCTGATGTGCAGTATTGGCTTAATAGTATTTGTAGATTGGTCGTTGAGAGGTTCAGAAGTAAAGACGCAGTTGATAACTTAGGACATCTTTCCGTAGGACTCGAAAAGTATTGGCCTAGTATGTTATACTTGAAGAGGAACAAGTAGATAAAATATTATAGATTATGGATCTTATTTTGATGCATGTTAAATTGCTTCCTTATACATTGGTGTGTAAAACTTACGGGCGAAAGTACACTACTGGCCATTAAAATTGCTACATCACGAAGATGACGTGCTACAGACGGGAAATTTAACCGACAGGAAGAAGATGCTGTGATATGCAAATAATTAGCTTTTCAGACCAGTCACACAAGGTTGGCGCCGGTGGCGACACCTACAACTTGCTGACATGAGGAAAGTTTCCAAACCGATTTCTCATACACAAATAGCACTTGACCGGCGTTGCCTGGTGAAACGTTGTTGTGCTGCCTCGTGTAAGGAGGAGAAATGCGTACAATCACGTTTCCGACTTCGATAAAGGTCGGATTGTAGCCTATTGCGATTGCGGTTTATCGTATCGCGACATTGCTGCTCGCGTTGGTCGAAATCGAATGACTGTTAGCAGAATATGGAATCGTCGTTTCAGGAGGGTAATACGGATCCCAACGGCCTTGTATCACTAGCAGTCGTGATGACAGGCATCTTATTCGCATGGCTGTAGCGGATCGTGCAGCCACGTCTCGATCCCTGAGTCAACAGATGGGGACGTTTGCAAGACAACAACCATCTGCACGAACAGTTCGACAACGTTTGCAGCAGCATGTACTATCAGCTCGGAGACGATGGCTGCAGTTACCCTTGACGCTGCATCACAGACGGAAGCGCCTGAGATGGTGTGCTCAACGACGAACCTGGGTGCACAAATGTCAAAACGTCATTTTTTCGGATGAATCCAGGTTCTGTTTACAGCATCTTCGTGGTGTAGCAATTTTTATGGCCAGTAGTGTAGTTGTCGTCGGGCATAGATACCACTCCTGTGCAGCCGACGTGGCACTGAGGAGCGTGTGATAGCGTGCCTTCGAGTCGTGTTAAATTTGGTTGCTGTTTTACCCGCTGTTTGACGTAGGCTCCTTCTTGCCTATTCACAATGTAGCGGTCATCTACCCTCTTGGGCTACATTCATCACAGTTCGTTCTTATTTCGCTTTGCCTATGATTCTGCCCCGTGTGAAGTCATCCACAGGTTGTCTCCGAGCCATGTTGTAATGAAAAACACCATCACACCTCACCGTAAGTGCGCGCTGATTGACGTACACTGTCTTCTACAGTTCATTCAAATGCCTCAGGTTGCGGGGCCAGCTCCATTTGGAGATACAGCCACCCTGACTCACACCATGTGATTTCCAGTTTTCTGCGTACGACCGGGAAACATGCTTCCGCACTTTGATAAATTTTTACCGAGTTTCAGCGCTACGTTACGCCGTTGTCAGGACCCACGGCCGAAGAGCAGGAATAAGAACCTCTAGTCCGGTCAAAACAGGGGTAAGCATTCAGCGACTGGTATCCGCAGATTTCTGTTGGACACACTGTAACACCCCAAGAAACCTGAAAACCCAAATAAGAATGTCATGATAATTTAAAGTAGGGAACAGTGTTATCCTGACAGGTACGACAACTTTGACAATAATATAACACCTTAGAGTTTTGATGAACACCAATTTCAATAATTACTGAGGTTATTTTTAATTAGTTATAAAACATCTCAGTAATAACTGCAAATCAGTACAACGAATGTTAAGTCCAAAGTAATATGTCGGTCAGAGATAACATTTATTGTGAAAGAGAGTCGTAAACGCGGCGAAAAGGAAATTAAATGCGTCTACAATGCTCGATCATGGCAATGTGAGTCGCTTGCTAGCTTGCTTGCTATCAAGTCGTGAGAGAACACCGTTTGTTATAGTGCTACAAACGGAACGTCACGAGATTGTTTCTATTCAAAAAAAGTACTATTGCGTGATAGAGATGCGCGGACTTTTTTCTCAGTTATTCTGACTTGACAACTCGAACTGAAGTGATATTCTGATAGTGTGCGACGAGTTAATGAACTTTAATTATCGGAGATATTATTGTTGGACTCAACCTTTATCAAAGCGAACAGTTACAACGAAGGATGGACATAGTATCGAAGACTGCAATACCTGATTAGCCTTGAGTAGGAAACATTAATACGACTACACGAAGATAATACAATTAAGCCGACTGTAAAAGTTGTCGTAATTGTCACGATCACCGATTTGAAAAGAATCGTGATTTATCTGGTCCATCGGTGTGCATGTGGTGTGATGATTATATACTAACTGCTAAGAAGGAACAATAAAAGTTGTTCGTCTGTAATGGAAATCTCACGTGTTGGCTCCATCATTAATTGAACTATGTGATAGTTGACGATAAAAATTAATTAACTGTGAATATTTTAATTGAAAGAGTGACTTGATGAACATTGAGCATTGAAAGGAGTGTTTTGCCGAAATAATACGAGTATTACGACGCACAAAAGCAAGATAGCATTATAGATTATCTCTGGATTTGCGTCATGCCGTAGTGAACAATTCTGCCTAGCAACGTAACAACAACTACTGATTCTGAACTGCAAATGAATTTTTCCTCGCTTCAGTGGTGTGAAACGACGCCGGTGATGAATGATTCACTCAATACTGCAATAACCGGACATAGCAAATCATCATAAAACCTTAACAGACAATTAAAATCAGCAGTTCGCATCGCTGAGATGACTGTGCAGACTCGCAAACGGACTTTCATACATTTCGCTAGGAACAATTTTCTTTTAGAGATTTTCAGGTGCTGTTCCACTTTACCCGACGGGGACAACCATCACTGCGCGTCGCGTCTCCATTCCACCGACCGAACTGTAGCACTAGCGGCTCAACATCAACAGCGACAGCGAAAAGGGGAGAGGGGACGTCACAACACCGATCCCTTCGATAATCACTTGCCGACTAGAGTCGTCGGTCGTCGGTCAGGGAGCATGATAATTGCGCGATGTAGTGCTGAAATTGGTTGCTCAAATAAAATAACAAATGGAAATTTAGATGGCTGAAGGTTCTGATTCGACATTTTTTATTGAACAGCCGAGGTCCCGCAACCGTCTGTATAGAGGTCGAGTTACAGAGAGTTGTTAGTACGTTATGTTACTACATTGTCCTAATTTTTGCGTTGTGGTTGTTGTTGTTGTTGTTGTTGTTGTGGTCTTCAGTCCTGAGGCTGGTTTGATGCAGCTCTCCATGCTACTCTATCCTGTGCAAGCTTCTTCATCTCCCAGTACCTGCTGCAGCCTACATCCTTCTGAATCTGCTTAGTGTATTCATCTCTTGGTCTCCCTCTACGATTTTTACCGTCCACACTGCCCTCCGATACTAAATTGGTGATCCCTCGATGTCTCAGAGCATGTTCTACCAACCGATCCCTTCTTCTAGTCAAGTTGTGCCACAAACTTCTCTTCTCCCCAATCCTATTCAATACCTCCTCATTAGTTATGTGATCTACCCATATAATCTTCAGCATTCTTCTGTAGCACCACATTTCGAAAGCTTCTATTCTCTTCTTTTCCAAACTATTTATCGTCCATGTTTCACTTCCATACATGGCTACAGTCCTTACAAATACTTTCATAAACGACTACCTGATACTTAAATCTATACTCGATGTTAACAAACTTCTCTTCTTCAGAAAAGCTTTCCTTGCCATTGCCAGTCTACATTTTATTTCCTCTCTACTTCGACCATCGTCAGTTATTTTGCTCCCAAATAGCAAAACTCCTTTACTACTTTCAGTGTTTCATTTCCTAATCTAATTCCCTCAGCATCACCCGATTTAATAAACTACATTCCATTATCCTCGTTTTGCTTTTGTTGATGTTCATCTTATTTCCTCCTTTCAAGATACTATCCATTCCGTTCAACTGCTCTTCCAAGTCCTTTGCTGTCTCTGACAGAATTACAATGTCATCGGCGAACCTCAAAGTTTTTATTTCTTCTCCATGGATTTTAATACCTACTCCGAATTTTTGTTTTGTTTCCTTCACTGCTTGCTCAATATACAGATTGAATAACATTGGGAAGAGGCTACAACCCTGTCTCACTCCCTTCCCCACCACTGCTTCCCTTTCATGCCCCTCGACCCTTATAACTGGCATCTGGTTTCTGCAAAAATTGTAAATAGCCTTTCGCTCCCTGTATTTTACCCCTGCCACCTTCAGAATTTGAAAGAGAGTATTCCAATCAACATTGTCAAAAGCTTTCTCTAAGTCTACAAATACTAGAAACGTAGGTTTGCCTTTCATTAATCTTTCTTCTAAGATAAGTCGTAGGGTCAGTATTGCCTCACATGTTCCAACATTTCTACGGAATCCAAACTGATCTTCCCCGAGGTCGGCTTCTATCAGTTTTTCCATTCGTCTGTAAAGAATTCGCGTTAGTACTTTGCAACTGTGACTTATTAAACTGATCGTTCGGTAATTTTCACATTTTTACATAGCAGTGTGATAACCGTTATTGGGTTTGTAACCATCATCAGATCTAGGGATTACAGCGACCAAATGTAAACGTGTATTCAATGCACTCCCGTTTCATTTAGGACTCTTGAAGGTTTGTATCACTGTGTCTTTCGGGAAAATACTTGCTCAGATGTAGGGAGTATTATTATCAAAACTCGTGAATTCATTTAAGTTGGGGTCGCATTCTGGTATTAGCCTGTATTAATCCCTCGACTCCATGGCCAGTTGCGGTGCTCTCCGATCTACAGAAACACGGTCGGATGTGTTCCGAGAAGCGAGAGCGAGCCGTGGGTAATCCTGTGCATACCAATAGCAGCTTCCGATACCCTTTTACTGCGAAATTGAAAAGACCCTCTCTCGCTCGTCGGTGGCCTCAATGAATTATTGGCCATCTGAAAGCGAGGGGAAAGAGCATTTAAAACCCGTGCGAGGTCTTCTGTATGCGGCAGGCAGAAGGGCAGACGCGTACTCAGCTAATGGTACGACAAATTCTGCTGCATATTTAAAGGCTCTCTGCCCGTTTCGCGCCGGCAGGAGGAGTGTTCGTGGTTAACGAGACGAAAATGAAACGGTCCCGCCTTCTGAGATAATTCCAGGCACTACACCACTACAGAGGTAGATGCACCCGTTCGATATCACAAAAAATGTTTAATTTCCGACGTTAACTGAACTGTCTCATACTGTTGACATTTGCTAGCTAATTACTGCGTGAAAAAATTTGTAATCTCACCAGACACAATATTACTAACCTGCGTAAAAGAGTACAGTGATGATTTTGGAACATTGCACATGGTACAGAGTTCTTACCTGACGGTCATGTCACTCTCCATCGCTGATGCAAGACGGGGCAGTGAATTGGCGTGTGTGTGTGGAGTCAGATGTGTCGACGTGGGCACGTGACACAGTGGCACAGAGGAGCTATCGTGTTTGACCGTGCTCATGTACACAAAGTGAATAGAGGTAACCGATTTGTTAGTGTATCGTTCCGGAGTGTCCAACGTGTATCTAGAAAATTATGTACGACTCGCAGCCATCTAAAACAAAGCAGACCATGATCGTAAAACATCCTAACAGGCAAGACCAAGAGAGGAGTATCACCCGTTTTCTTTACTTTTTTAAAATTTTGTTAATCAGTGTTATGATTCGTTTGATGTGGCCCGAACTCCTCTCCCATGCCAAATTTTTCATCTCAGAGTAGCAGTTGCAGCTTAAGTCTTCATTTATTAGCTGCGTATATTCCGATCTCTGTCTTCCTTTTCGTCCTCTACAGTTTTTTTACCCTGTACAGTTTCCACTGGTACCATGGAGGTTATTCACTGATGTCTTAACAAATGTCCTATCGTCCTGTCTCTTGTTCCTGTCTGCGTTTTCCATATATTTCTTTCCTCCCCGAGTTTGCGTGAAACCTCCTGACTTCTTTCATTCCTTAACCTATAAGTCCACCTAATTTTCAACATTCTTATATAACACGACACCTCACATGCATCGGTTCTCTTTTGTTTCGGTTTTCGCACAGTCCATATTTCACTACCACACAATTCAGTGTTTCAAACCCTCATTTTCAGAAATTTCTTTCTCAAATTATGGAGGCGCGTATGACCCCACTTGCTTTTAGCGCCCTAAATCAAAACAAATTATGGCCTATGTTTGATACGAGTAGACTTCTCTTAGCCAGGAATGCCTTTTTTTCCAGTGTCAGTTTACTTTTTATGTGCTCCTTGGTCCGTCCGTTATGGGTTATTTTGCACCCTAGGCAGCAGAATTCCTCAATTTCGTCTGCTTTGTGATCCTCAATCCTGATACTACGTTTCTCGCTGTTCTCATTTCTGCTACTTCTCATTACTTTTTTCTTTCTTCAATTTAATCTCAGTCAGTTCTCTAAATTCATTAGGTTGTTTATTCCATTCAACAGGTCCTTTAATTCTTCTTTGCCTTCGCTGAGGAAAGTAGTGTCATTACAGAATCTTACCATTTATATCATTTCACCTTGAATTTCAATCCCATTCGTGAACGTTTCTTTCATTTTCGCCATTGCTTTTTCGATGTATACATTAAACAGCAGGGGCGAAAGACTACACACTTTTTAATCTGAGTACTACTTTCTTGACCTTCCCGTCTTTCTGTTCCCTCTTGTTTCTTGCAGATAGAGTGTCTTTTCCATATTTCCTATAGAGTACCCGCCCTTTGCCTTAGATTTCGGAAAACGTGGACCATTTTACGTTGTCGAACGCTTTACGTTGTCGAACGCTTTGTTCAGGTCGACAAATCGTATGAACGTGGCTTGATTTTTCCTCGATCATGCTTCCATTATCAACCGCAACGTCAGAATATGTTATTAACAACAATCACAGTGTAATCCTGTCAGTGAATGAATGGGGGCTCCATCTCAACCAGTTACGAGCAAACTTCACGAAAGCATCGACATGTGTTGTACATTTGGTATGGGGTAACACGTGAAACGCCATTGCTCCAAGTGACACATAAAGGTGCATGTCATCAGCGGGACAAAAACACACAGAATGGGCAGTAGGTGATTGGAGACGTGAAATGTCATCCGGTGATCGCTATTTTGCCTCTTTTAAAATGATGCAGAGTTTCGTGTTCAAATCATCCCGCTTGTGTTTCAAGATTAATTTTATTACAAAACTGACAGAAATATTACTTTCGTCTGTTTGAGTGAAAATTTTTCTTCCATTTAGAACAAATACGACGGAATACTTTAGAAAATAATATTTGTGAACAATAGGAGTTTAATAAAAGTTCATTATTTTACTTATTGTCTTGATTTCCCGTACTTCATCCAGCCAAATGATTTCTGCTTGCAGGAGAATATTCAGGACTTCATTTAAAATAAGTACTCGAAATGACCGTTTGCAAGTAGCATAAGATGTTTAATTCCCTCTTGACATGGTATAGTTTCAGTTTCCCAACATAACAAAATTTCACAGTACAATTTCCCACCAACTTGGCAGAATCACTACTATATCTGTCAACAGAACAGAACAGACTCCTGACTTCTATAAACACGCGTCAAAACATGCTAGGTCAGGAAGGCCAGAGTTACAAAAACTCACAGCAAAGCGATCTTAAAGATTACCGATTTTTACGCCCAGTGGTGAAATCTATATGTGATTAACTATTTCTTTTAGAAATGTTTTCAAATTATTGCCCAGGATAAGTTATAAAACAAACAAATGACAATAATAATTATTAATTTTAAATATACTTCCAAAATTTAGGAAAATATAGTTATAACAAATTTCGGACATTTGTGACCATATGCTTGTATTACAGAATGAAAATAATAATTTACGATCTGTTTAATACCTAAATAAGAAGTAAATATTTTTATAGATTTGGTAAAATATCTGTGTATAGTGCTATGTAGTTGTCTTGGCGTATCGGTTACTCGAAGTATTTGTATGTGTCAAGCACTACAATTGGTTATCTGAATAGTGTATTCTGGTTCATGGTGAAAACTGGACCACTGACCAGTTCCATTACAGTATGCAGCGCACAAGACGGGGGGCCATTCATACAGTTTACCGCTAACAAAAACCTGGATGTTTGTTTCAACATTCTCGGTGACCAAATGATCCCAGTGTTGCCCTTTCTTCCACATCTTGATGATGAGTATGCCGTGCACACGCCGTAATCCGACAACAGCTATGTTCGCAGGAGTCGATGCACATGTTCCAGCTTTGAGAACATTCAGGCAGCGCATCGCGTCTCGCCTGGGACACTAATCCATCCGACCCTACTTTCATAGAAAATGTCTGGGACTGTTCGGATCAACGGGTTACATGTGGCTTTGCAGTATCTTATCATCAAAGATTAGCTCTAGCTGGAATTCGCATACTTGAAGAAACTTGTGGGTTGTCTTTATCATCATGTACAATTTTCTGATAAGACATCTTTGCCTATTCCTAAACCAAGCAATCGAAAGACGATTGTACCATCTTCTTCGTAATTGTCCGATACTTTTTCTTCCCATGTGTCTGTAGTCATAGGTTTTCCTTCTTGGTATCTGGCTTTGATCCATAGGTAGTAGATTGCCATGCCATTCCTTTCTACACTGTTGGATCGTTTCTGTAAGAGGCGGTCAAATAAAAACGAGGCCCATGACAAATAATTAAATTAACTGTTGATTATTTCAAAAATAATCACCATGACTTTTACTACACTGCTGGAAAGAAATCAGTACACCATTAGGTTTCCAATTCACTCAACATTTGTTGTTGCAAATGTGCGTTTGGAGTACACGAAATGATTGCAAATGGTTCAAATGGCTCTGACACTATGGGACTTAAACATCTGAGGTCATCAGTCCCATAGAACTTAGAACTACTTAAACCTAACTAACCTAAGGACATCACACACATCCATGCCCGAGGCAGGATTCGAACCTGCGACCGTAGCGGTCGCACTGTTCCAGACTGTAGCGCCTAGAACCGCTTGGCCACGAAATGATTACATTTACAGATCAGTAGCACAAGCGTTTGTGAGATACCAAGTATCGATCCATGCTGAAACACGCTTATTATTACGCAATGTAACCTCTACGGGCGGCATTGCAGGCGCTGACTCTTACTCCAGTCGATCATATAGAAGGCGAACAGTGTCCTGGGATAAGTTATGCCAAGCCTGCTCGACCTGTTCACGTAATTCTGTAACAGTTTTTGTTTGACAAGTCGCATGAGTCACTTCTCGTCCTATCATATCCCACATATGCTCCATTGGTGACAGTCCGGAGATCGTGTAGGCCAGAGAAGTTGCGTCACATCATGCAGAGAACGTTGAGTTCCATGGGTAGGGTGTGGGCGAGCATAATCCTGTTGGAACAACAAGTCACTTTCTTGTTGCATGAAGTGCAAAAGAACAGGTCTGCAACACTCCGCACGTACCGAGCACTGCTTAGAAACACGAAAGATGACAGAGAATTCCAGCACACAAGCAGGAGACAGGAAACAGGATAGAATGCTCCAACTTTTTGGGTGTACGTATTGATGAAAACTTGAACTGGAAGCAGCATGTTACTGAGTTCCTCAAACAATTGAGTTTAGCTACTTTTGCTCTTCGTATTATTGCTAATCTTGGAAACAAATGGATCAACCTCTTGTTATATTTTGCATATTTCCATGTAATATTGTCTTACAGAGTAATTTTCTAAGATTGCTCATCACATAGAAAGAAATTACTGATAGCAGTAAGAATAACATGTGGTGTTCACCCGCGGTCGACATTTAGGTCTCTCCAAGGAGTTAGACATTTTAACTACACCGTAGCAGTACATATATTCATTAACGAAATAAGCCATCACAATTTGAGAAAAACAATTATGTTCATACCTACAAAACTAGACGAAAATATGACCTTTATTACCCATTATTAAAGCTTTCAATAACTCAGAAAGGAGTTCAATATACCGCAACAAAAATTTTTGATCATTTGCCCAGTAACATAAAATAACCTAAATCAATTCCTTCCATTCCATGGGGTAATTTCTATTTAAAAAGTGGTAGCCTGTGAAAAATTTTGGTTTTTTATCAAGGTTGAAACCACTATCTCTATTAATTAAATTGGACGTCTAGCGAATCTCAATTGCCTCCTTCACTAACGAGTCCGAAGAAGATGATGTAGTTGCCAAAATTTCGACGTTGTCATACAACATACTGTGACCAGTGTCGATACAGTGCTCTGCCACTTCCGATTTGTTAGGTTTTAAAATCATGGAATCCGGCACTCAGTGTAATAAACTCACGAAGACGTCGTCACCGTGCAGCTCACAATGATATATCGACATGGCAACACAGGTTGCCCGCGGAGTCATAGATGTAACTGGCCCATTGTGCATGTCTCTGCCGCCGACCAACGTCTCTGGCGCATTTGCATCTGTGGCCGCATGCGCAGTCGCGCGGTACACGAGTATAAAGGGACGAAGCGAGCACTGGAGCGACAGTCTTGCGGCTCTCTCTGGGGATGGCAGAACGTTATACAGCCGAAATATTAGAAGAAGAAGGAGAATTCTTGCGGCTACACACCCGGAGCTTAATGGAACAGTGTTCGCGCCGCCAAAACCTGAAGACTCACATCACAAAGGTGTTCCACTGGATTCGGGTCAGGACTCTGGATAGGCCAGTCCTCAAACCATTGCCTCGATGATGCTATCTTATGAGAGAGTGAATTGTCGCTCTTATACAATCATCGCCTCTCAACTGTTCCTCTGCTGTGTGCAGTAAAATGTGTTCATATCTTTCCATGTTTAAGTGCAATGAAGGCACCATCCCCAAACCACGAAAAAAACCATATTGTAACACCACTTCACTGCTGGTACTACAGACTATGGCAATCGCCAAAACCAAACTGTTGCTCCGGGTTGTCACAGGGTACAACATGACCCTTCATTCCAAATCACTCGTGTCCAGCCGTCCACTGTCCAGTAGCGTCGCTGTTTTCACCACCTCAACTGACACTATGGACTACAGAAACACCTGGCTTACGAGGAGTTATTCGACCATTGTACTCCATTCGTTTCAACTCGCTACGCGCAGTCACTGTACCAGCTGGACTCCTGGTAGCGCTTTGGAACTCACGAGTCATCCCTTCGCTGATTTCATGCGATTTCTACAAACACCTTCCACAATGCTCGACAGTCGCTGTCCGTCAGTACATGAAGTCAGCCTGGTCGTCGCTCAGCTGTGGCTGTTGCTTTGCGTTTCCACTCCACAGTCGCATCATCAAAATTCGCTGTGGGCAGCTTTAGAAGGGTTTAAATGTCCGTAATGGGTATGCTCAGCTGAAGCTAAAGGAATAGAAAAGCACTGAAATCACTCAACAGAGGAAAGTCCACTGGACCTGACGGGATACCAATTCGATTCTACACAGAGAACGCGAAAGAACTTGCCCCCCTTCTAACAGCCGTGTACCGCAAGTCTCTAGAGGAACGGAAGGTTCCAGATGATTGGAAAAGAGCACATGTAGTTTCAGTTTTCAAGAAGGGTCGTCGAGCCGATGCGCAAAACTATAGGCCTATATCTCTGACATCGATCTGTTGTAGAATTTTAGAACATGTTTTTTGCTCGCGTATCATGTCATTTCTGGAAACCCAGAATCTACTCTGTAGGAATCAACATGGATTCCGGAAACAGTGATCGTGTGAGACCCAACTCGCTTTATTTGTTCATGAGACCCAGAAAATATTAGATACAGGCTCCCAGGTAGATGCCATTTTCCTTGACTTCCGGAAGGCGTTCGATACAGTTCCGCACAGTCGCCCGATATACAACGTAAGAGCCTACGGAATATCAGACCAGCTGTGTGGCTGGATTGAAGAGTTTTTAGCAAACTGAACACAGCATGTTGTTCTCAATGGAGAGCTGTCTACAGACGTTAAAGTAACCTCTGGTGTGCCATTGGGGAGTGTTATGGGACCGATGCTTTTCACAATATATATAAATGACCTAGTAGATAGTGTCGGAAGCTCCATGCGGCTTTTCGCGGATGATGCTGTAGTATACAGAAAAGTTGCAGCATTAGAAAATTGCAGCGAAATGCAGGAAGATCTGCGCGGGTAGGCACTTGGTGTAGGGAGTGGCAACTGACCCTTAACATAGACAAATGTAATGTATTGCGAATACATAGAAAGAAGGATCCTTTATTGTATGACTATATGATAGCGGAACAAACACTGGTAGCAGTTACTTCTGTAAAATATCTGGGAGCATGCGTACGGAACGATTTGAAGTGGAATGATCATATAAAATTAAGTGTTGGTAAGGCGGGTGCCAGGTTGAGATTCATTGGGAGAGTCCTTAGAAAATGTGGTCCATCAACAAAAGAGGTGGCTTCCAAAACACTCGTTCGACCTATCCTTGAGTATAGCTCATCAGTGTGGGATCCGTACCAGGTCGGGTTGACAGAGGAGGTAGAGAAGATCCAAAGAAGAGCGGCGCGTTTCGTCACTGGGTTATCTGGTAAGCGTGATAGCGTTACGGAGATGTTTAGTAAACTCAAGTGGCAGACTCTGCAAGAGAGGCGCTCTGCATCGCGGTGTAGCTTGCTGTCCAGGTTTCGAGAGGGTGCGTTTCTGGATGAGGTATCGAATATATTGGTTCCCCCTACTTATACCTCCCAAGGAGATCACGAATGTAAAATTAGAGAGATTCGAGCGCGCACGGAGGCTTTCCGGCAGTCGTTCTTCCCGCGAACCATACGCGACTGGAACAGGAAACGGAGGTAATGACAGTGGCACAGTGGCTTTCGGAGTGTAAATGTAGATGTAGATGTAGATGAAGCTAAAATAACACAAGTTCTGCTTATCATGTCGTATGGGGCCAAATGTTGATCTTGACTTGCGCAAAGGAGCCTCGTACTGACATGCCGCCATTTTGACTCACATGGCATTTTGACGTTGACGGCGCAAAATAAAACACAGTGCGTTCTGTGCTACGTTGAGTTTAAATTAATTATTAGTGAGCAAAGTCGCTTTCTGGAACCTTATTCATGAAAAAATGCAGCCTATGACAACTTTATTCGCCTGTTATTCAGCCAGTTTAGAGATACAGGGAGCGTGTCGAAAGGGCATTCTCCTGCTGGCGGGAAACAAGTGAAGTTGAAGAAATCTGGATATATCCTATCGATAGATAGATAGATGTTCAGCGATCACAGGCCCTGCAGACCTCGCGCTGTCTCCATTCCTTCCTGTTTTGTGCCCGCTTCCTCCAGGTCCCAGGGCTGCTAGGTCCTTCGCCAGGTCGTCCATCCAACGCTGCCTTGGTCGTCCAATGGGGCGTTTGGTGTTTGGTTTCCGCGCTAGTGCCATCTTCGCCTGTCTTCCATCTGGCATACGGGCTACATGGGCCAAACCATTGTATTCTTTTGCTCTTTATCTTCTGTAGGACAGTTGGATGTCGCATCAGAAGGTAGATTTCCTCGTTTTTCCTCCTCCTCCATCCTCCGTTATCTATAGCTGGTCCCCATGCCTTCCTCATTACTCTTCTTTCAAATATTAATAGTTTTTCCCTTTCTCGCTTAGTCATGCTCCATATTTCTGAACCGTACATTACTGCTGGGCGTATTCCTGTGTTGTAGATTTTCATCTTAGCGTTCACTGAGATCGATTTAGAGCCAAGCGTCTCTCTGAGGAAATGCATGCATTTCGTTCCCACTGTTATTCTTTTCTTGACGTCCATTTTTATGTTGTTGTCCGTGGTAAACCAAGATCCCAAGCATTTGAACTGGTCTACTCTCTTGAGCCTCTTGCCATCTCCTATCAGATGCCCAAAAAAATCTCTTGCCCTACGAAGTCTTAAGTTAAAGATACCAAAGACAACACTCTTCAATAAGATGCACAAGGGGTTACCACTTCATGCCTGAAAAATATCACGTTAGAGAATTGATAAAATCAATTGATCGCCCTAAACGTACCGGCTTCAAGGATTTAACGCTGAATGAAATCGATGACAAAACAAATTTTCTTAAACAAGTGCTATTTTCAGAAGACTCAGCATTCAACACAAATGCTTGTCTTAATCGTCACCGTTGCCGGACACGGGGTTCACAACAACGTAACGTTACGCATGAACATGTCCGTGATTCGCGAAAAGTGAGCGTGTGGTATTAGTTACTTTATGATCAAGTTAGAGTACCTCTTTTTTCACCGATACAAACAGGCCTAATTTACGTGGATATGCTTCAGCTGTTTGTGTTCCCTCAAATCACAGAAATTGAACAGCACAAAAGTCAACGTGTAATTTTCATGCAAGACAGCGCCGCACCTCATCAGCAAGTGGGCAACACACAAAGTAGCAGATGTTCCCCTGGTAGGATAGATATAGGTGTGCCCATTACCTGGCCTCCCAGGAGTCAAGATGTTATCCAAAATGGTTCAAATGGCTCTAAGCACTATGGTACTTAACATCGGAGGTCATCAGTCCCCTAGACTTAGAACTACTTAAACCTGCCCGAGGCAGGATTCGAACCTGCGACCGGAGCAGCAGCGTGGTTCCGGACTGAAACGCCTAGAACCGCTCGGCCACAGCGGTCGGCCTAGATCTTATCCTCCTGGACTTCTTTTTCTGGGAATACGTAAAGAAAATTGTATATGCAGAAAAAATTCTAAATTTTCTGTTTCTGCGGGAGCGAATTTCGGCAACCATCACGACTGTAACGCCAGAGATGCTACAAACTACATGGCGTGAAATCGTGTATCGTTTCGATGTCTGCTGAGCAAAAAGTAGAACTCACATCGATAGTTGTTAAGGTATCAAAAAACTCTGTTTCCTACTCTTCCCTTTGACTTTAAATCGTTTCAAAGTAGTGAACAGCTTTTCTGTAGCGCTTGTTGCGGCATCGTTTTTTGGAACACCCTTCAGGGAGTCTATAAAAAGTTAACTCAAATAACAATATGTCAGGAAGATCAGTAATTAGATTCTTAGTGCTATGCCTTTTGATGTGTTTGTTCAATATATTATCATACTGTACAAAGCAAAAAAGTATGTTAAACACCATTACTAAATGAAACTTCCTGGCAGATTAAAACTGTGTGCCGGACCGAGACTCGAACTCGGGACCTTTGCTGTTCGCGGGAAACTGCTCTACCATCTGAGCTACCCAATCACGACTCACGCCCTGCCCTCACTGACGGAAGTAAAGCTGTGAGGACGGGGCGTGAGTCGTGCTTGGGTAGCTCAGATGATAGAGCACTTGCCCGCCAAAGGCAAAGGTCCCGAGTTCGAGTCTCGGTCCGCCACACAGATTTAATCTGCCAGGAAGTTTCATATCAGCGCACACTCCGCTGCAGAGTGAAAATCTCATTCTGGAAACCATTACTAAATGAATCAATTTGAGTAACTCAGCTCCCGTTACATGTAAGTCGATATAAAATACTGGTACTTATATGTTGATACGTTCTTAAGGTGTTCACAATTAATTCTGTGATCACATACTATACCGTTCTTTCTCTTTGTTAAAGGCATTTTCTTACATTTATCCACATTTAAAGAGAGCTACCATTCATTACACCAACTGAAAATTTTGTCGAAGTCTGTGAATTTCGCTATGATCGTCCAACGACGCATCGTCACTGAACAGTCATATAACACTGCTGTTCACCTCTGGTATTCGTTTATGTATACAGAAAACATGTCCTATTACATTTCCTTGTGGGTGGCATACTGCGTTCTTTTCTGTGTAACGTTCGCCGTCCATTATACCACACTGGGTTCTATAACTCCAGTATTCATCTAACCAATAATATACCCAGCAATAACTGTCAAATGGCTGATGATAAAAGTTGAGAATGAAATCCTAAGAAACTAAGCAATGATCGGAACTATCCTCTACAGTCAAATAATTTAATTAACCTCTTCTATGTGCTCCAATGACTTGAGAAATCTATTACTATTCACATACATAAGTAGAAAAGCCATGTCGTCTCCTAGTCACTGTTAAAGATTTACAGCAATATTAATTACTATCTCAGTAATAAACAGGAAACTCTTTCCTGCAAAATTATTTTTATTTGATCACCAAGCGACTTCCGATTTCTTACACTGACAGTCACCTAAGTAGCCGGAAGCCGGTTAGTGACCATCGGGTTCTGCCAAAAACCGATGGAAAATTCAGTTAACTGCTATTCCACGAATTTGTGTATGTTTGTACGAAAGTTGTACGAGTGCTTTATACTCATGAGTAAAGATCGTTTTCCTTTCCCATTTGTTGCTTCCAAGGTGATGTGATCCAGGTTCGTATAGAAATACAACGTCTTGTGAAATCGAATAATGCTTTGTGTGTGCTGTGTTATTTCTGAAATTGTTTTATTATTTCGTGCAACGTCGGTAACGGAAGCCGAATGGTTAGCGTCTTGCCTTCTGTGTGAACGGACATGGGTTCAATCCCCGGTACCTTCTCAGATGTTTTTCTGTGGGAGAGAGGACTCGTACGGAATCCACTCAGCCCTTGCGAGGCCAACTAACGAACTCCTGAATAAAGAAACGGCGGCATCATCAGGGTTCATCTACTCGCAATAAGGGCTCAACAGATTGGCGACATGCTGATCACAAGCCGCGCGATCATAAGTCGCTCCTCGTACTGACTTGTATGCAACAGTCGGCGAGTCGGAGCAGGCATAACGAATAATCCGTGAATTGCTTTTACATTGGTAACGGAATAATTTCCCGTTTAATTGCCTTCAGTTAACTAGTGTCCTCCTGGAGAACCTGATAGCTACTTTCGGCCACACTCAGTGCAGTTGAGCTTAATAAATTATAATCGGGGAGAGGCTACAATCCTGCCTCACTCCCTTCCCAACCACTGCTTCCCTTTCATGTCCCTCGCTTCTTACTGTATAACTGCCATCTGGTTTCTGTACAAATTGTGAATAGTCATTCGCTGCCTGTATTTTACCCCTGCCACCTTCAGAATTTGAAAGAGAGTATTCCAGTCAACATTGTCAAAAGCTTTCTCCAAGTCTACAAATGCTAGAAACGTAGGGTTCCCTTTTCTTAATCTAGCTTCTAAGATAAGTCGTAGGGTCAGTATTGCCTTATGTGTTCCCATATTTCTATGGAATCCAAACTGATCTTCCCCGAGGTCGGCTTCTACCAGTTTTTCCATTCGTCTGTAAAGAATTCGCGTTAGTATTTTATTTCCTTTACTGCTTGCTCAATATACAGATTGAATAACATCTGAAGACCACAACAACAATAATCCTACGGTGGAAAGAGTTTAACACCAGTGCACGTTGTTGCACTGCAGAAATTTTAGACTGGACATTTGTTTCATTGTAGTGACGTTTCATTGAAAGGCGAACTTATTTTCAATTGCGTATGAAAAAAAAAAAAAATACATCCTACAGTTTACAATCCAATGAGCCCGCAATGTTGAAGTTATCTCTTGCCGGTTGATGCTATAGTGCTGTAGTGTTTTTATTGTGGTGAACCTATTTCGGCTAGATTACCATCTTCAGACCATCTGCGAAAGCTACATAGTATTTTTATTTTATTGTATTATAATTTTGAGATATACAGATTTTTTACTTATGTCAATATATCATCAGTGTTGCTATCATTTTGTATTCTGTTATTTTTTTTATTTCCACGTCAAGTTTCGTAGGACCAAATTTAGGAGCAAATCTCCAAGGTGATGAAACGTCAGAGTACATGAAATTACAACAGAAAAATGGAATAAAAGATAAAAATAAAATGTTTATGAACCCGAAAAAAGTCAACCCATAAGTTTACTTTAACACAATCATCAATACAACAAGAATAAGCTTAATTTTTCAAGGAACTCCTCGACAGAATAAAAGGAATGATCCATGAGGAAACTCTTCAGTTTCGATTTGAAAGCACGTGGATCACTGCTAAGATTTTTGAATTCATGTGGTAGTTTATTGAAAATGGAGGCAGCAGTACACTGCACACCTTTCGGCACAAGAGTTAAGTAAGTCCGATCAAAATGGGTTCGATTTATGCCGAGCATTAACGGACTGAAAGCTGCTTATTCTTGGGAATAAGTTAATATTGTTAGCAGGAAATGACAGTAAGGAATATACATTATGCGTGGCCAATGTCAAAATACCCTGACTCTTGAAACTGGGTCGATAAGAGGTTCGTGAAGTTACACCACTTATTGCCCGAACCGCCCCTTTCTGAGCCAAAAATATGCTTTTAGAATGGTAGGAGTTACCCCAAAATATAATACCATACGTCTTAAGCGACTGACAATAAGCTAAGTAGACTAATTTTCGTGTCGAACGATCACTTACTACTGAACGTGGGATTTCCACGACAGTTTACCATCTATCTGAGCACCTAGAAATTTGAACTTTTCAGTTTCACTAATCATATCCCTATTCCGATATAACGTGGTGAAGATTTAGGAATATTATGCTATAAGCTGTTTTATGCTTTGTTGCTGTTGTTAACCGTCCTTTCTAGCATTTTTGTAACTGGAGGTTTTATCGTCAGATTTGACAAGTTGCCAGTAGTGATTTATTGTTACAGTTGCTATAGCGTGTTGATGTTATAATTTTGGGTTTTACGTATTATCTTTGTAATAGATCTGGATTTTATTACATAATCCTACTGTTTGTTGTGCAAATTATTAATCAATGATGAAGAGACGATCCCTCTCAAATGATGTTTCACCAATGGTTTTTAGCGAATTTACAGTGTGTTATTGAACTCTTTAGACAAACGAAGTCATTGCATGGCATTATATTTGCCTCTGTTATGAGCCTTACGCCTCATCACAATGAATGTAAAGCTGTAACTACAAGCTTCACACCTTTGGACTGCTGTACACTGTTTCGAACGATAACCTTTGCGGCCGACAAGCAATTTTGCTGCGATTGATTGCTTCCTTTCAATACAGTTTTATCAGCTGCATGTGACTGCATGTCAGCTTTTCATTCGCACACGCCCCGTACTCAATTATCGGACGATGCTTCTAACGGACGTCAAGAAAGTTACTGGACGGTGCTTCTAACGAACATCTAGAACAAAAAGGATTTCTGGCTAGGTGGTGTAACTGTGCCAACTGCAAGTATACGGTCGACCAGATCCCAGCTCAGTGGCTGAAGAAACTTCTTGTTTACACAGCGTTAAGAACAAAGGCACAAAACAGGTGAACGACTGTAAGACAGCACGCGGTAATTTTACGGATAATCTCTTCGAGAAAAGTAAAGAATGGTTTTCTGTATGTATTTCAATTCGTGAATCTGTGAACAACGTTCAGTAGGCGGTGCAAAACGTTAACGAAGTTTTATTCGATTTGAGCAGTATATTTCAAAAATGGAAGGAACTCAGCTATCAGTCACAAATCCAATCTGTATTTTTATTGCAAATCTAGATTTCAGCTATTGAAGAGTTATTTTCATTGTGCTTAAATCGAGTCATAAACATTCGTCAGGCCTGTGACAACACATGTTACTATACGGCTATACGGCTTTAAGACGTACATGGCCAGATTCTGAAATCCTCTTTCATAGCTACATATCCCTTTCACGTCTAGTTCAATTACCGTCTCATAAATTCTTCTTGCACTCCAGTCTGTTCCATGATCTATTAGTTAGTTTTCCTACCTCTCCTAGTATTTTCCAACAAGCGTCTCTCCATTGCTGTCTCTCCATTGCTCTTTGAGCTGTTCTCAGTTTTTGAATGCTTTCGCCATTAAAAGACCAAGTCGCACTGCCATTAACAAAAATTGGTAATACCTTTTCTTGTGAGACTTATCGGGAGCTTAATTTTGAAAACCACGTTCAGCACTCCAGGCCATTTAATTCTTGTCATATCCATTTACTAGTTTGCTTCGTCTTTCCTGAACGCCTAACTTCTCCAACGAGTCCTATTACTTCATTGTTAATTCGCACTACCACCTTTTCAGTGTCATATAATAACACATATAATGTTAGTCTTGGTCGTATAACGTATCTTATCCAGGAATGAGACGTCACATACACTGGGGTGACAAGTTATGGGAAAGAACTATGCACATATAGAAATGGCAGTAGTATCGCCGACACAAGGTATAAAAGGGCAGTGAATTGGCGGAGCTGTTATTCGTAGGCGGCCGATTCAAATGGAAACGTTTCCGACTTGAATATCGCCGTACGACGGAAATTAACACATTTTGAACGCCGACTGGTAGTTGGAGCTAGACGCATGGGACATTCCGTTTCGGAAATCGTTAGGGAGTTCGATATTCCGAGATCCACAGTGTCAAAAGTGTGCCGAGAATACTAAATTTCAGGCCACGGACAATGCAGTGGCCTACGGTCTTTGCATAAAGTTGTCAGTGCTAGCAGACAAGGAACACTTCGCGAAAAAAACGAGGAAATCAATGTCGGACGTACAACGAACGATTTCAGTTGGTAAGAGCTGACAATAGGGTTCGAGTGAAGCGCAGGCCCCACGAAGCTGGTGGTGGCCCCATAATGATGTGGGTTATGTTTACATGGAATGGAATGGGCCCTCTCGTCCACTTGAACCGATCATCCACAGGAAGTGGTTATGGTCTGCTACTTGGAGACCATTTGCAGCCGTTCATGAACTTCATGTTCCCAAACAACGATGTCATGTCATCAGGCCACAGTTGTTCGCGTTTGGTTTGAACATTCTGGACAGTTCCAGCGAATGATTTGGCCATCCAGATCGTCCTACATGAAACCCATCGAACCTTTATGGGACGTAATAGAGAGGTCATTTGGTGCACAAACTCCTGCACCGAAAACACTTTCGCAATTACGGTTCAAAAATGGTTCAAATGGCTTAAACCTAACTAACCTAAGGAAATCACACACTGCCATGCCCGAGGCAGGATTCGAACCTGCGACTGTAGCGGTCGCCGGTTCCAAACTGAAGCGCCTAGAACCGCTCGGCCACACCGGCCGGCTTTCGCTATAATGGACGGCTACAAGGGCAGTATGGCTCAGTATTTCTGCAGGGGACTTTCAGTGACTTATTGAGTCCTTGCCACGTCGAACTGCTGCACTTCGCCGGGTAAAGGTGGTGCGACACGACATTAGGAGGTATCCCACGATTTTTGTCACCTCAGTGTGTAAAGAAATAAAATAAAATAAATTATCTTCTTGTGCATCACGGGGAATTAGCTCTCGCTTACAGCTAGTTTAAATATAACATATTTACCAGAGAAATAAAGGAAATATGACATAGCAATAGCTCCCAATGCAGTGCCGCTGCCTAATGAAGAGGAGACAGAGAGATTCCGAATCACTGGTTCTTGACGGTTGGTTTGCATTCTAAACGTTGCACTAATGAAAGGTAGTCCTCGGTAAGTGGTGGTACAATTACGAAAATTTTTATTTCTCAAAGCAAATGTCATCTTTATACTACACACTAAACATCAAAGAGAACAATAACACCACAGTCGTTATCTGGGATTTTGTTATTGTTACGGGAATAACACAACGTTTGCTGCCGAACTGTTACTTTGGTACATTATTGCATTTCATTAGAGCGTGATTCGTGTTGAATGAAGTATGGCGTTCACGCTTCGCACGTGAAACCGCAGCGACAGGTGGGTATTGCTTGCATAAATTGTGCTAGGTACTCTTTCCAAGATTGTTCCCTGAATTTCCATTTCTTAATTCCAGATGTAGCATTTGTTTCATTTTCTACCAGTCGATTGTTAATTTCATGCTTTCTAAAAATGAATATAGTATACTTTCATTAAGAACATTAATGATGATATTAGGGTTCAAAAATGGTTCAAATGGTTCTGAGCACTATGGGACTTAACACCTGAGGTCATCAGTCCCCTAGAACTTAGAACTACTTAAACCCAACTAACCTCCGGACATCACACACATCCATGCCCGAGGCAGGATTCAAACCTGTGACCGTAGCAGTCACGCGGTTCTGGACTGAAGCGCCTAGAACCGCTCGGCCACCGCGGCCGGCCTGATGTTAGGGCTATAATGGTTTATATCATAACGGTCTAAAATAATGTTGTAATCAAGCTTAATGTTACAGAATCGCATATAAGTAGCTTGAAAGGTGATACTTTCGGCAGAAATGATGTTTACTATGCAATCATCTTTAGATACGAGGTAGCTGCTTCTGGTACTGTCTTAATACCTTCAAATAAATTGATTTGTATAAACGCGTATTCGTTTTTTGGAGATTGTAACGTTTTAAACAGATAAAATGCGCCGACCAAGCACCACAAAATCTCGTTTATCCACATTTCCTGGGTAGCTACCTCTGGCACCAAGCTTCTCAATTATTTGTTGGAAAAGTTCTTTGCTCTTGAGTTATGCTCCATTTTTCCCAAGCTAAAAATGGCACACCTGTCAAAAAAATTTATTTTGAGTCATCAATCTCCAGAATACAACTCTTTTTTCTGGTCATCAGTCTTCTGACTGTTCTGATGCGGCCCGCCTCGAATTCGTCTCCTGTGGCAACCTTTCCATCTCAGACTAGCCGTTGCACCTTACGTCCTCAGTTATTTGCTGGATGTATTCCAGTCTCTGTCTTCTTCTACAATTTTGACACTTTACGGCTTCCTCTAGTATAATGGAAATAATCCCCTGATGTCTTAACAAATGTCCTATATCCTGCCACTCCTTCTTGTCAGTGTTTTCCAAACGTTCGTGTCCTCGCCGATTCTGCGGAGAATCTCCTCATTTTTTACCTCATCAGTAGACCTAATTTTCATGATTTTTCTGAAGCATCACATTTTCAAAGGCTTCGATTCTTTTCTGTTCTAGTTTTCCCACACTGCTTGTCTCACTGCCGTACAATGCTGTACTCCAAACATGCGTTCTCAGAAATTTCTTCCTAACGTTAAGACCTATGTTTGATATTAGCAGGCTTGTCTTGGCCGCAATGCCTTTTTCAGCAGAGCTAGTTTGGTTTTTACGTCCTCCTTGCACCTTTGCTGCCTAGGTAGCAGAACTCCTTCACCTCGTCTGCCTCATGATCTCCAATTCTAATATTAAGGTTCTCATTACCGTGGTCTTTCTTCGACTTACTCTCAATCCATATTCTGTACTCATTACACTGTTCATTCCATTCAACACTTTCGGTAATTCTTCTTCACTTTCACTGAGGATAGCAATGTAATCAGCGAATCTTATCATTGATAGCCTTTCACCCCGAATTTTATTCTCACTCTTGAATCTTTCTTTTATTTCGCTCATTGCTTCTTCGCTATACAGATTGAACAGTAGGGGGCAATTACTGCATTCCTGTCTTACACCCTTTTTAATCCGAGCAATTCGTTCTTGGCCTTCCAGTCTTATTGTTCCCACTTGATTCTTCTACCTGTTGTATATTATCCGCCTTTAACTGTAGCTTACTCTTATTTTTCTCAGAATTTCGAATATCTAGCTCCATTTTACATTTACTTTTTTCCTGGTCGACAAATCCAACGAAAGTGTCTTGATTTTTCTTTAGTCTTGCTTCCATTATCAACAGCAACGTCAGAACTGCCTCTGTGGTGACTCAGTTTCCTTGTACATATTTCTGTGTATTATGATTGTCAGCAACTTGATGAATGACCTGTTAAGCTGATTTTGCAACAATTCTCACACTTGTCGGCTTTTGTAATCGTGTGGATGATGTTTTCGAGGAAGTCTGATAGCATGTCGCCAGTCTCCTACATTCGACACGCCGATGTGAATAGTCGTTTTGTTGCCCCTTCCCCTAATTATTTGACAAATTTCTAAGGAAAATTATCTGTCCCTTCTACCTTATTTGATCTTATGTCTTCCAAAGCTCTTTTAAATTGTGATTCTAATACTAAATCCCATAAATCTTCTCTGTCGCCTTCTGTTTCTTCTTGTATCAAGTCACCATGAAAGTCTTCCTCCTCCTCATACAGACATTAAACGTACTCTTTCCTCCTATACAATCTCTCCTCTGCGTTGAGCAGTGGAATTCCCACTGAGCTCTTAATGTTACCACCCTTCTACATCTACATCTATGTGATTACTCTATTCACAATAAAGTGCCTGGCAGAGGGTTCAGTGAACCACCTTCAAGCTCTCTCTCTACAGTTCCACTCTCGAGCGGTGTTCGGTAAAAACGAGCTCTTAAATTTTTCTGTGCGAGCCCTGATTTCTCTAATTTTATCGTGATGATCATTTCTCTCTAAGTATATGGGAGCCATCAGAATGTTTTCGCTATCGTAGGAGAAAATAGGTGACTGAAATTTCATGAGAAGATCCCGTCGCAACGAAAAACGCCTTTGTTTTAATGATTGCCACTCCAATTCACGTATCATATTTGTGTCACCATCTCCCCTACTTCGCGGTAATACAAAACGAGCTGCGCTTCTTTGTGCTTTTTCGATGTCATCCGTCAGTCCCATCTGATGCGGATCCCACACCGCACAGCAATACTCCAGAACAGGGCGGACAAGCGTGGTGTAAGCAGTCTCTTTAGTAGATCTGTTGCACCTTTTAAGTGTTCTGCCAACGAATCGCAGTCTTTGGTTTGCTCTACCCACAACATTATCTATGTGATCGTTCCAATTTAGAGTATTTGTAACTGTAATCCCTAAGTATTTAGTTGAATTTACAGTCTTTAGATTTGTGTGACTTATCGCATAATCGAAATTTAGCTGATTTCTGTTAATACTCATGTGAATAACTTCTCACTTTTCTGTATTCAGGGTCAATTGCCACTTTTCGCACCATACAGATATCTTATCTAAATCATTTTGCAATTTGTTTTGGTCATCTGATGACTTTACAAGACGGTAAATGACAGCATCATCTGCAAACAATCTAACAAGGCTACTGAGATCTTCTCCCATGTCCTTAATATAGATCAGAAACAATAGAGGGCCTACAACACCTCCTTGGGGAACGCAATATATTACTTCTGTTTTAATCGATGAGCTTCCGTCTATTACTACAAACTGTAACCTTTCTGACAGGAAATTATGAATCCAGTCGCACAACTGAGGCGATATTCCACAGGCACGCAGTTTGATTAGAAGACACTTGTGAGGAACTCTGTGTCGAAAGCCTTCCAGAAATCTAAAAATATGGAATCAATTTGACATCCACTGTTGATAGCACTCATAACATCATGAGTATAAAGAGCTAGTTGTGTTTCGCAAGAACGATATTTTCTGAATCCGTGCTAACTATGTGTTAATAAATCATTTTCTTCGAAGTACTTCATAATGTTCGAATACAGTATATGTTCCAAAACCCTACTGCAGATCGACGTTAGTGATATGGGACTGTAATTCAACGGATTACTCCTACTTCCCTTATTGGGTATTGGTGTGACTTGAACAATTTTCTAGTCTTTAGGTACGGATCTTTCTGTGAGCGAGTGGTTGTATATAATTGCTAAATATGGAGCTATTGTATCAGCATAATCCGAGAGGAACCTGACTGGTATACAATCTGGACCGGAAGCCATACCATGCCTTTATTAAGTGATTTAAGCTGCTTTGCAGTTGTTCTTGATTGGAATTCAGGAACATTTATTTCGTCTTCTTTGGTGAAGGAGTTTCGGAAAACCGTGTTTAATAACTCTGCTTTAGTGGCATTGTCATCAGTGACGTCACCGTTGTTATCGCGCAGTGAACGTATTGATTGCGTCTTGCCACTGGTGTGCTTTTAATTTCACCTAAGTTTGTTTTGTCTTTCTTATATTCTGAATCCGTCCTTCCAACTATCCATTTTGCCTTAGCTTCCCTGCACTTCCTGTTTATTTCCTAATTGACTTGCATATCTATATTTCTAAATTTCCCGGAACATTTTCGTACTTCCTTCTATCGTCGATCAGGTGATGTATTTCATCTGTTATCCCTAGTTTCTTCGTAGTTATCTTCCTTGTCCCTAAGCTCGTCTTTTCAATTTCTGCAATTGCCCTGTTTACAGCTGTCCATTACTCTTCAATTCTACTGTCTACTGAGCTATTCATAATCGCAGTGTCTACAGCCTCAGAGAACTTCAAACGTATCTCTTAATTTGTAGTATTTCCGCATCCCACTTCTTTGCGTATTTATTTCTCCTTAATGGTCTCTTCGACTGCAGCCTACTCTTCATGACTGCTACATTGTCGTCTGAGACCACATCTGCTCCCGGGTACGCCTTGCACTCAAGTATCTGATTTCGAAATCTCTGGTTGACCATGATGTAATCTAACTGAAATCGCCACGTATCTCTCGGCCATTTTCCAAGTATATGTCGTTCTCCTGTGATCCTTGAACATAGTATTCACTATTACTAACTGATATTTATTGCAAAACTCAATTAGTCTTCCTTCTTTCTCGTTTCTACTACCAAGTCAATGTTGCCCCGTAATCCTTTTTTCTGCTCCCTCCCCTAAAACTGCATTCCAATCTCCAATGACTATTAGATTTTCATCTCCATTTACGTACTGAATTATCCGTTCAATACCCCATATACTTTCTCTATCTCTTCATCTGCTGTTTGCGCTGTTGGTATGTTTACTTGTGCCATTGTTGTAAATGTTGGTTTGCTGTTGATTCTGTCGGCAATAACCCTATCATTGAACTGTTCTCAGTAAGTCACTCTCTGCCCTGTCTTCCGATTCATAACGAATCCTACTCCCGTTATAACATTTTCTATAGCTGCTGATATTACCCTACACTCGCCTGACAGGGAATCCTTGTCTTCCTTCCATTTCACTTCACTTCACTGACCGCATTGATTGAGCCATAGTATTTCCCTTTTCAGATTTTCTAACTTTCGTAGTACATTCAAACTTCTGACATTTCATGCTCCATCCTTCCCTTAGTTATTTCATCTTATTCTCATGGTCACTTCCCTGTTGTCAGTCCTTTCCTGCGATCCGAATGGAGTCTTTGGACGGCATTGCTGATGATTTTTATTCAAAATTTAACTAGTGACAGGGTTCGAACCCTGACGCAATTCCTGTACCACGAAAGAACGCTGCAAGGCGAGAATATTCCACTTTTCTGTGACGCTGGATAAAGTACATAATGATATAATGTTGTTACGGAGCCATGTACAATGTCTTCACAAATAGTCTGATTAGCTTGTAAGGGCATTGGAGAGATTGCGCTGAGAAATAATTGTTAAGAAAAAATCCGATACGTTGCACCGTTTCCGAGTTAATTAGCATTGTAGATAGCCAATCACGTCTTTGCTCACTGCTAGGGACACGAGGCCGTTGGGATCCAGCACGGCGTTACGTATTACCTTTCTGAACCCACCGATTCCATATTCTGCTAACAGTCATTGGATCTCGACCAACGCGAGCAGCAATGTCGCGATACGATAAACCGCAATCGCGATAGGCTACAATCCGACCTTTATCAAAGTCGGAAACGTGATGGTACGCATTTCTCCTCCTTACACGAGGCATCACAACAACGTTTCACCAGGCAACGCCGGTCAAGTGCTGTTTGTGTATGAGAAATCGGTTGGAATGTTTCCTCATATCGGCACGTTTTAGGTGTCGCCACCGGCGCCAGCCTTGTGTGAATGCTCTGAAAAGCTAATCATTTGCATATCACAGCATCTTCTTCCTGTTGGTTAAATTTCGCGTCTGTAGCACATCATCTTCGTGGTGTAGCAATTTTAATGGCCAGTAGTGTAGATACGAGGGCTGTCCAGAAAGTAAGTTACGATCGGTCGCGAAATGGAAACGACTATGAAAATCCGATAAAGCTTTGCAAAGATGTGTTGGGCAGTGTCTCTAGTATGACTCTAGGTAGAATTATGTCGCTCTTTTCATTCCTGAGCTCTTAGTGAGCGCGTAAAGATGTTATAGAAAATAGCGTCTCCCGCCAAGTACGAGGGCCTGGTGAGAATTTTCCCCTGAAGCTATGCAACCAACATTACGTAACTGTCGTGCGGTTTCTTCTTAAAGACAATTCTCAGCCTCATTCTGCAGGGTCAATGAAGATGTTCCTGCATCGTTTCAGTCGGAAATTTTTGTTTACCCACAATACAGCCCGTAATTGTCTCCCACTGAGTTTCATCTCTGCTCAAACGAACCGCTGGCTATGAAGACAACATTTTGGCACAGACAACGACCTTTAGACCAGCGTAGAGAATTGGCGGAAAGCACTGGCGGCTGCCTTCTCTGATGAGGGTATTGGAAAGTTGGTACAACGCTACGACGAATGTCTGAGTCAGAACGGCGACTACGTAGAGAAGTAGCTGAAAGGTGTAGCTAACTGTTACAAATGAAACATTTCTGATTTTCACTGTGATTTTCATTTCGCGATCAATCGTAACTTACTTTCTGGACAGCCCTCATATTTCTCGGTGTTCCAAGCCTTAATGTAAGTGCATTAGCCGGGACATCTGCAAACACAACAGGCATGGCAGTATTGTGGGTTGCCTACCTCCGAGGCTGCCACTTCTTCGCTCTCCATTCAAAACATTAGTGATGAGGATGAGCGCTTAATATGAGGGGGGCCGTTCTTATTTCTTTTGGCGTACTGCTCCCTAACTCGTCACGTTACAAAGTGTTAAGCATCCATGTCCAACGCCGTGTAGTGTGCTACTGTGTCTTCTATAAGCAAAATTTAGTTGCTTCATCGCAACCAGTTTTCAGTTTATCGTTGAAATATTTCCACTCCACACCTATCACGATGTCTAACTCGCTAAAAACAACACTTTGCACTCGGTGTTGTATGAATGTTCTTGTGTATTGGACCCAAGAAAACTGTTCATAGCGTGTTATCACATGGTAATGAAACTGCATGTACGTGGGACTAATAAGTTGCTGGATTTTGATTGGAACAGCGTTCCCCGCATTTTAACAGTAAGACTCACCACGATCCACAACGTCTCTCGTGTCGAATGAACGCCCGTGACAAAACGAGCTGCTTGTGTCTGTGGTTCATGTGTATTATCCACATTAGTTGTATCTGATAAGTGTCACATCCTGGAGAGCATTCTTCAAGCATCAGTTTTTGTAAGCTGCTAAGGAGGTATGAATTATATTTTCTTTGGATAGTCGAAATGACTCTTGATTCCGGTATCTGCGTTTCCTACAAGTAGTTTAATGCTCCACTTTAAAGCTTGACGGACCGTAGATCCTAAATATTTTATGGTTCAATGTCTTTTTTGTGATTGATCTCTTGATGCAGTCAAAGTAGCATGTGACTTCTCCACTTCTTCCTTGAACTAGATTTCTTTCGTTTGTGTTAAGGTTCACTTGCTAGGGCATGCACTAATCTGGTCGGTATTCCATTCCTTTTTATCTTGTTCACTATGGGGGGGGGGGGGGGGCAATATTGCAAGACTGTGTCGAACATTTTTCACGAGACAACGAACATTGCAGGGAACTGGTTACTATAATCAGATGCCTTTTAAATTTCGTGGTTGATCAAATTAAGCTGAGTTTCACATGACCGCAGCTTGCTTCGTTGATCCCTACAGAGACGATTTCTCAGACCTGTCTTGCTGCGTTTTTGGCATTAATCCTCCACATTTGACATTGACTGCTGACGTAATGTGATCTTGTCGCATTTTCTTGAAATGTATATATTCTGTTTCCAGTCATTGATCTCATATCAACTTCATTATAATTACCGGTTACGGTGCCAGGGAGACTGGTAATCGTAGTAAAGTGCGTTTTCTATCAATAACTGGAAATAACTGTGGCAAAAATACAACCATGATCGCTGGCTGTGGGATTGACATTTTATCCGTCTTTGTAAAATATTTATTTTTCCTACCAGTTTTAACATTTCTTCCATGAAACATAGTCATTTTATTTTCGAACAGCCACTGGGCATTGATTTGCTCCTCTACTTTAACTAAAACGAAAATTTCTAATCTGTTGCTAGGGGAGCTATGTCACATCTATCGCAAGTCGCTTCTTTAAATAATTGCTAAAAAGTTGTTTTTGGATATGCTGAAGTGTCGAAGTACAACAAGGGAAACTTTTTCATGGCTTATGAATGAAATAATGATAACGAATTTCCAAATAGATTATACAGCATTTGTTGTAAGCTGCAGCCCCTTTATCTGTCTACTTGTATCATCGGAAGTGGTGATTGTGGTGTGGACAATGTCGAAACAATTCGTTCTTTTAGCATATGGTATTGTCTATACGAGAGCTCACGTAGGATTTTGATATCCCATGCGAAACTTATTCAGCCAATAAGTAGGAGATACGAGAGGTATCAAACAGTATGAGAAAAAAAGTGAAGTACCTGAAAGACATGTTCGAATGCCAACGCACCTCCGTAAACGTGCATACACATGTCGGGCAAGTAAATGATAATTGTTGCAATTCCCTGTAATAGATAGAACGGCCACCAGAGTGCATCATCTTTGTTAATTTCCTTTGCTATAAAGTTTGGTAAGGTATATATGGGGCGTGAACAGCATCACATGTTGAGTGATCACTATGAAGGACACGGAGATGTTGCGTATGTGTGTGAGACAGCGTTAGTAGCACCTGACAGGGTTTGAAAGCGGTCCCATTGTGGTCTCTATCTGACCAGCTGGTCGAATCGTGCAACATTCAGCTTTATGGTACATCTAAGACTTCCTTGGAGGTAGAAAACTTTGCGCTCTTAACGGAACAAAATCAACAGCTGTAAAGGTCATCTCGAGGGTATCCCAAAGAGGTGTGACAGAACCGTTACAATTTATAATGTATACAAATCATCTAGTACAATGCTTCGGATCCTCTTTAAGGCTGTGCGCAGGTTATGTAGTTGTCTACAAGAAGATAGCAACTGTAGAAGACAGTATAGATTCACAAAAGGACCTAGAGAGGATTGATGGATGGAGCAGGGACTAGCAATTGACCCTGAACGCAAATAAATGTAACGTATTGCCCATATACGTAGAATACGTATCCACTGCCGGACAACTGTGCTGTTGATTAGATGATGTTGGGGACGGTAACTGTCGTAAAAGATCAAGGAATATCTATCCGGGGTGACATTAAGTGGAATGACTACATAAAATGCTAGGAATGGTAACTGTCGTAAAAGATCAATGTGGGAAGACCTTGAGTGGAATGACAACATAAAACAAATACCGGTAGTAGGAAAAGCAGATACCAGACTGAAATGAGGAAGAATATTAAGGAAATCTAATTCATCCACCAAAGAAATGGCTTACAAGGCTTTTGTTCGATTGATGATCAATCTGGCACTAAATTAAGAGATAGAGAAGATTCAACAAATAGCTTCCCGTTTCTTCACGGGATCTTTACTCTGAGCGAGTGCGTCACAGAGGTGCAACAAACTCCAGTAGCAGACGTTAGAAGAGAGGTGTTGAGCGTCACACAGAGGTTTACTATTAAAATTTCGAGTGTGTACTTCACGGGACGAGCTGGACCACATGCTACTTACTCCACAAGCGTCTCGTCAAATGACCACAACGAGTAAGTTAGGCAAATTATGGCTTATACAGAGGCTTACTGACAATCACTGCAGTCATGGACGGTGCGGCTGATCCCGGCGGAGTTGTACTATTGCAACTCATGGAAACATGGCTGTTTTATGCTGAACGACCCTCTTTGATGTTAACGTTAGTCACGGTATGAAAATCAACTAATCAACATTTTTATAATCATGTGATATTACATCTTAACAGACAATGTGGTTGTTTTTATTTTCTTTAAAATCACAAGTAAAGTAAATTGTTTTCGTCAGAGCACCAAACGACGCCCCTACGTACTCCTCTCTCTTCCTACATCCTGATAAAAACTGACTATAAACACCAACAATACGCCCAGAGGCTTTATTGAAGCGGATATCACATGGTTTATCGCACTTCAGGTTTAATATGTAGCCCATTTATATTCAAGCTGGAAAAACGTTATGTCTATTTTTTCTGGTGTCACTTATAACGTTTAAATATCTCAGGAATTACCTACAATGGAAATGAATTGCTTCTCCTTTTAATATTTATCACTGGAATAAAATTCAGAAATTTATTTCTGTTAACAGAGCAATGTTTCTACAGTACTTATGTCGAAATAAAAAGCAACCAATTTCCATGATCAGTGGATGCGCAATTATTTCTAGAGGTTCTACGAAAGCACAAGGAAAAGAAATTAATGTATGAGGAGCAGGGATGAAATACTGGGCGGGGGCGGGGGGCAAATGATATGTCGCTTTTATGGAAAAATGTTGTCAAATTTTCCCTGCCTTCACAACTGCGCCACCTCCCTCGGCAAACAGTTTCGACTGCATGTGAATAATACATCGCACCCCGGCAAGAAAACTGACAAGACGAATAACAGCAGTTTTTAGTTTGTAACTGAAAAAAAAAACAAGTGTGATGTGCCGAAACGTGTACGGATATATAATAGAATTTATTGACAAAAACCTTGGAATTTAAAGGATTCTTACATTACTTCAATATAAGAATAATATAGAATTAATTGGTTAAGTCGAGCTTTGCCGGGTTGCGACATGTGCCTCCACTGGCGTCACGCAATGGCGTATTTTGAATACAGTATGTTATTTTAGTTAAATACTGATCTGTTTTTATGAACGATGTTGTCTTTATATGTCGCTGTTATTACCTTAGCATTTAAATTACATTCTAACTGTTTTTGTGTGCTGTCGTATAATTCTGTTTATCTGATCGTTATATACATTTGTTTTGAAGTGATTAAATGAGAAACGAGTTTGTGGATGACATGTGTGGTTTCAACTAATACCGAAGCAAATTCTGCAACTATTTTCTTAGGAACTGGGTATGTGTAATTATTATACATAAAAAAAAATATTGGTATACGTTTCCGACAGCTTTGAACCGTCTTCCCTTGGTTTTTATGTAGCATTATTTATTGCCTAATATCTGCTTATAGACTGGATCCAACACACTCGGTAATAATAATAATAATAATAATAATAATAATAATAATAATCACCATCTTCTGAGCCATTTGATATTATTTATTGCCTAATATCTGCTTATAGATTGGATCCAACACACTCGGTAATAATAATAATAATAATAATAATAATAATAATAATCACCATCTTCTGAGCCATTTGATAGCCACTTGTCCATGCATTTAGATTCTCAGTTATTCACATCCAAATTGACCTTGTATGTTTTCAAATGTCAACTACCCAGTTCCCATTATATCGTCGCCTCCTTCATTTAGTATCTCTTGAAACCCATTCTTCAGTTACCTACCATTCATTCGTCTACCACAAAGTAAAACTTAGTTCTAAATATCCTGATTTCGTTCGACTGAAATCAGAAGATGAAGCCAAACGCTTGAAATTGAGTTGATATGTAAGAAACAATATGTAAATGTTACTGAAGGCGAATTTTTTAATTTTTATCCGATTAAATACGTGATGTTATCTTAAACATAGAAAGCAGGTGTTGACAGATGGGAAAATTACAGAACTATCAGTTTAATAAGTCACAGCTGCAAAATACTTACACGAATTCTTTACAGACGAATGGAAAAAACTGGTAGAAGCCGACCTCTGGGAAGATCAGTTTGGATTCCGTAGAAATGTTGGAACACGTGAGGCAATACGGACCTTACGACTTATCTTAGAAGAAAGATTAAGGAAAGGCAGACCTACATTTCTAGTATTTGTAGACTTAGAGAAAGCTTTTGACAATGTTGACTGGAATACTCTCTTTCAAATTCTAAAGGTGGCAGGGGTAAAATACAGGGAGCGAAAGGCTGTTTACAATTTGTACAGAAATCAGATGGCAGTTATAAGAGTCGACGGGCACGAAAGGGAAGCAGTGATTGGGAAGGGAGTGAGACAGGGTCGTAGCCTCTCCCCGATGTTATTCAATCTGTATATTGAACTAGCAGTAAAGGAAACAAAAGAAAAATTCGGAGTAGGTATTAAAATCCATGGAGAAGAAATAAAAATTTTAATGTTCACTGATGACATTGTAATTGTGTCAGAGACAGCAAAGGACTTGGAAGAGCAGTTGAACGGAATGGACAGTGTCTTGAAAGGCGGATATAAGATGAACATCAACAAAAGCAAAACGAGGATCATGGAATGTAGTCGAATTAAGTCGGGTGATGCTGAGGGAATTAGATTAGGAAATGAGACACTTAAAGTGCTATTTGGGGAGCAAAATAACTGATGATGGTCGAAGTAGAGAGGATATAAAATGTAGACTGGCAATGGCAAGGAAAGCGTTTCTGAAGAAGAGAAATTTGCTAACAGCGAGTATAGATTTAAGTATCAGGAAGTCGTTTCTGAAAGTATTTGTAAGGACTGTAGCCATGTATGGAAGTGAAACATGGATGATAAATAGTTTGGAAAAGAAGAGAATAGAAGCTTTCGAAATGTGGTGCTACAGAAGAATGCTGAAGATTGGATGGGTAGATCACATAACTAATGAGGAGGTATTGAATAGGATTGGGGAGAAGTTTGTAGCACAACTTGACTAGAAGATGAGATGGGTTGGTAGAACATGTTCTGAGACATCGAGGGATCACCAATTTAGTATTGGAGGGCAGTGTGGACGGTAAAAATCGTAGAGGGAGACCAAGAGATGAATACACTAAGCAGATTCAGAAGGATGTTGGTTGCAGTAAATACCTGGGAGATGAAGAAGCTTGCACAGGATAGAATAGCATGGAGAGCTGCATCAAACCAGTCTCAGGACTGAAGACCACAACAACAACGACTTCTTAAACATTAGAAGCGGATGAAGTGATGTTAAAATTATTTTTTTTACTAACGTATCATAACTATCAAGATGTAGTTGTGCCTATGGAAATAATATCGGATGTGTTTGTCCTTAGTACTCTACAGTGTGAAATATGGAATCACCATGAGTCTTGCACTCCTAGGGAAATTGCTAAATACAGGTAGCCACGGCGCTATTTCAGTTCTAAGAACACCCAGTATATAAAAATAAAGCATTTCAACACATAAAATTAATTTTATAGCATCCAGGGAGTACATGACAGTGCTATTCAATAGAGTGTAATGACGATTAGAAAGTCCCGGAATTTGTTTCGGTATGAAGGGAACCACTCCCAGTATACAACGTGTGTATTCCGGTTTGAATTCAGTGTAGAGACATGTATGAAAAACAGCTCTGCCGAGTGCAACTCTGTCAATACAACTGGACACTGCGCTTTCAGCGTATCGTCAAAGCTAAATAATCCCTAATGAGGCGATCATGTTCAACGTTTTGTATCAAT
Source organism: Schistocerca americana (assembly GCF_021461395.2). Taxonomy (NCBI): domain Eukaryota; kingdom Metazoa; phylum Arthropoda; class Insecta; order Orthoptera; family Acrididae; genus Schistocerca; species Schistocerca americana. Next base: position 486,212,139 of record NC_060124.1, on the reverse strand, counting down.
ATATCTTAATTTACCCAGCTGTTCAGGTATCTCAATGAACACTAGAGCTCAGAAAAATCTGCATGAAGATTGATTCAACACAAAGACTAAAGTACCACGGATGTATTTGTGCAGTAATGAGCATATAAACAAAAAATTGAGTCATTCATTCTAATATTTGTTACAGCGCACAGTCAGTAAACGCAGCCAATGCATATACAACAAAAAATAGTGTAGAAACTGATAAAGACCTTCCAAATATGGAAGTAGACTAGACAACAAGCCAAATATTTTAATTAATTGCGGAAGATTCTTACGATCAAAGCAGCATGACTGATCAGACTGCATTTTTGAAAAATGACTTTCGCCAGTTATTCCATAATGGATATTACAATCGCAGACAGTCTAAATGTAATAAGTAAAACGTAAGTGGGTCAGCTACATGAAGGACTTGCATCTTGGCCAGGAACTGATCCAAGAGTAGTTTCCGCGCCTGACTGTGGCGGTAACAACCAGCTGACAGTGCACCAGAAATAAACATGCCACTAGTTCTTGCAAACTTCGACATCAACAATGAACGCTCCTGTAGCCGCCGGTTACAAGCCAGCCCACAACGCCGTGGGCGTTAATGATTCTTCCGCTGTTCGCGTGATACCATCACCGTCCCGACAACATTCGATATACTTAATGGAGGCTACTCGCATGGATGCTACACCGTTTAGGACTTGGATTTTGGATCTCTTCTGCATGCTACTGAATATGCGCTATCCACTCGGGTTGGTTTCTCCTTTTGGTCTCAGTTCACAGAGCTACAAACAGCCTACTCGGACCTGAACTTGTGCTGTGATTGTGTATGTATCTTGCAGTCGGTTTTTCAATAAATTTGATTTTGGTGATAGAAAAGAGAGAATAACGATCGCCAAACGAGGGCAGTTTTAGTTTTGATGCACTTAAATTTTGAAATACATTGAACTAGTAACAGAAGGAGTTTGCAAATCTACAATTACCTGCAGAGGTTACAATACGGCGATTTTGCCTTCTGACATCGTGTAGATGGATGGCGGCGAAAATGAACATGCACGGTTGACACAGTTGTACACACCCACTCACGCTCTTCGTTGCACCATTGCTAGGAACTTGATTCCAGTCGCATTCTTCTAATTCTTCCATATCACCTGTCAATTCAGCGGTGGAGTTGAATAATGTTTCTCTGTAGCATTTTGGGAACGATAATTTTCCTCTCAACTTTTAAAATACGTTGCCTACCACACTAGTACGGGGGTTGTCCGTAAAATAAGTTTCCCATGGCGCTAGAGAGCTGAAAAGCGCTGTTACAGTGGATCCCGCTATTCTGTAGTGTACCTTGGTTCCCCGACTCCAAATCCCCTCCCTAGCGAGCTGCCTGCGGAGCTCAGTCTTGGCTTGGCAGCCGTACGTGATGGATCTCCCGCTCGCTTCGACCGCCAGGTGTGAGCTGCGCTCGGTGATCCGTTTCCTGTCTGCAAAAAACATTGCGCCGGCAGAAATCCATTCCCAGCTATGCGAAATCTATGGAGACAAGTGTATGAGCGTACAACAAGTGCGCAAATGGTGCATAGAGTTCAAGAACGGGCGTACTGACGTCCATGATGAGGAGCGTCCCGGACGGCCATCTGTTTCTGACGAAACAATCGCGAAAGTGGAGGCATTGGTGCTCTCAGATCGAAGAGCGACCGTTCGTGAGCTCTCCGAAATGATCCCTGATGTCAGAAAAACCTATATTGACAAGATTTTGACTGAGCATCTAGGGTATGCAAAGGCTTGCGCAAGGTGGGTGCCAAGAATGTTGACCGAAGACCACAAAAGTCAACGCTTTGAAGCGGCCCAAGAACTTCTTCAAGATAATGGAACTCATGGCGAGGAATACCTCGACTTCACCGTCACTGGAGACGAGACTTGGGTGCACTACCGCACACCCGAAACCAAAGAACAGTGCAAACAATGGAAGCACCCAGAGTCGCCGAGATCGCGAAAATTCAAACAAACGCAAAGTGATGGCAGCAGTGTTTTGGGACAGCAAGAGGGTATTGTTGTGCGAGTTCTTGGCCACCGGTACAACAATCAACGCTGCCGGGTACTGCGAGAAACTGCAAACATTGCGCAGTGCAGTTCAAAACAAGAGGAGGGGTATGCTGTCCAAGGGGGTGGGTTTGCATCAGGATGACGCTCGATCGCACACCGCTAAAGCCACCAACGAGCTCGTAGCAAAATTTGGACTTAGCCCCAAATGACTACCATCTCTTCCCAGACATGAACAAACACCTGGGTGGAACGCATTTCGACGACAGAGAAGAGCTGGAAGAAGCGGTTCTCAGGTATCTGCGCGCCTTGGCGGAAGATTTTTTTTTGACTCGGGCATTCAAAAGCTCGTACACCGCATGCAAAAATGTATCGACCTCAGAGGCGACTATGTAGAAAAATAGGTTAAAATCTGAACTTTCCAAAAATGTACGCATTCATGAAATAAACATGTTTTACACTATGAAAAAACTGGGAACCTTATTTTACGGACACCCCTCGTACTTCCCCAACATCTCCACATATTAGATAAGGGACAGTTAAATGAAAACAGGAGAGACTGAAAAAAAGTAAACTGTTTATTATTTCAAAAGTAATTCGCAAAACTGTTAATACATTTGTCGCATTATGAGACAAGACGGTCAGTCCCTTCATGGAAAAATGTTTGCGGTTGCATACGGAACCATGATTGTACCAAGGCGTTCACCTTTTCGTCCTAAGCAAATCGACGCCTCGAATGTCTTTCTTCAGGGCTCCAAAAACACGGATATCGCAAGCGAAGATATCGGGACTGTATAGTGGTTGTGTAAATGCTTCCCAGCGGAACTTCTTCGGACGCATGTGTTGCCAAGGTTGTTTCGACTGCAGAAGTTTCGCTGGGAAACCCTTACACATACTCCATACAGTCCCGAATTCTCCCCATAAGATTTCCAGATTTTTGGAGGCTTGAAGAAAGACATTCGTGGTCGTCGATTTGCTTGACACGATTCTTGGATACAATCACGGTTCCATAGGCATCCACGAACATTTCTCCATGAAGGCATTGATCATCATCTGTCACAGTGGAATGAACGTATGAAAAGTTACGGCGATTACCCTGGAAGTAATAAACAGTTCCCTTACTCTTTTTCAGTATGTCTAGTTTTCATTTCACTTCCACTTATACATTAAACTCTCCCGCGGGAGTTTTTCTCTGTATTTCAGGCCAGTCTCAGCACATACTATAGCGATTTCGATACGGTTTTCAGTAACAGATAGACTGATTAACGAAGAAGATTTATGTAGACTACCACGCACGAGAATCTTTCAATAAGTGTTCCAATACATTTTCTTCTGAAAGCAGCTTGGTTTTATTCAGGATTACAGTACACCATGTTATTCCCCACTCTTTTGGCTACGAACCCGTACTTTTCTACACAATCTCTGCCTTACGCCACCTTACTGGAGAGCCTATATGGCCGCATGGTACAACTCTATTGGCCGACGTCTTGCTGCATCTTACCCATAATTGGCCCAAACAGATGGAGGTTGTAAGGAGCGAGATCCGGCTATAGGATGGATGAGGAAGAACAGTCCTGCGAAGTCTTGTGAACTCTCTCGCGTGCGAAGACTTGTGTAAGGCCTTGCGTTGTCATGGAGAAAGAGAAGTTCGCTTGAATTTTTGCGGCGACGAACACTTTGAAGCCATTTCTTCAATTTTCCGAGGGTAGCACAGTACACTCCAGAGCTGATCGTTGCACCACGAGGGAGGACATCAAACAGAATAACCCCATCTGAGACCCATGACTTTGTCGTTTGACGGTGTGGCCTTGAACGTTTTCTTCGAAGGAGAGGTGGTGTGGCGCCACTCCTTAGCTCGCTGTTTCGTTTCCGGTTAGAAGGGATGAAACCACTTTTCATCCCCTATGACGACGTTTGATAAATAACTGTCAAGATCAGCCTCGTAGTGCGCAAGGGATTCCGCGCAGGTGGTCCTTCATTCCTCTTCGAAGTCTTCCGTAAGGCATCCATATTTTAGTATCCCAACTGGTCAGTACCACCGAAAGAGACATCCAGTTGTGCAGTGAGATTTTTGATTATGGTCCGTCGTTCGCCTCGAATGAAAGTGTCCGTACGTTCCAACAGTGCAGGAGTCACAGCTGTGTGCGGTTGCCCGGCACGAGGGAGATCGGACCGTTTTGCGCGACCTTGTTGCGATGATGACAGACGCCTCGTACAGTGACTCACCGAGCTTTTGTTCACTGCCAGGTCTCCGCAGACATTTTGCAAGTGGCTGCAAATATCTGCGATGCTCTGGTTTTCCGCCAAAAGAGACTCAAAGATAGTTCTCAGCTTGGAATGCACGTTCGTCACAGACGCCATTCTGAAAGGTACGTATAGCGCTGCCACCTTTCTGACTTCATGAAACTATAGGGGCTGAAATGGGAATATTCCACGATGTCCCACAACAAATTCCGCAAAATGGCAGAGAAAAAATGTGTTGCATTGCTTAATGAACGTCCTTCGTATTACTAACAACTCGTCCGGCTCTAGATACTTAGTGCAACACGTGCGAACTTACATATCTGCGGAAGTTACGTATGTCTTCTGTAGAATTCCGTATCTTGTTCTGAAATATAGCGCAGTGTTATAGTGCAATAGTTTGCCTTTTGATAAAAAAGTCTACTTTAAGGAAGGCAAGGATTTATAAAGATATTTTTCGTAAATCCGATCCTTTTTCTTGGTGCTCGAAAGGGTAGATGTGCGTTTGGCTCCAGGCGCTCAGTCCGGAGCCGCGCGACTGCTACGGTCGCAGGTTCGAATCCTGCCTCGGGCATGGATGTGTGTGATGTCCTTAGGTTAGTTAGGTTTAAGTAGTTCTAAGTTCTAGGGGACTGATGACCATAGATGATAAGTCCCATAGTGCTCTGAGCCATTTGAACCATTTTTGTGCGTTTGGCACTCCGCAACATTTGGCAGTCTGTCGTCATTGGTTTAGGACTATAGTTTAAAACATCTACCACACTTATTATACAAAAAGGGTTCCTTTGACGGAAGCCAGTGAGTAATTTGCATGGCCGTTCCATAGTCAACTGTAAAGAGCATCACAGAGAACAATATTTTGCTTATAGTCTGAACAGCAGATGCGTCAGCTTATTTCTGTTGTGTATAGATTTACTAGCAATTGAAACATCATTTTTTATTTATTGTTATTTCATCCCACTCGTGGGGGCAGTCACGGCACCACATTTCGCTTTTCAATACCGAGCCTTTGTCTTTTTTTTTTTTTTTTTTTTTTTTTGTTGTTAACAAAATGTAGAATAGCTAACAAGGATGATTAAAGGTGAAAAGTTTACAGGTGGTTTTAAAAACGACAAAAAGGATGAATTTTTCAGGCGTCTACATACAAGATATTAAGACTATTGTCTTTTTTTAATTAAAATCATAGAACTAAAATCTAAATAACAAAAGTAAATATATATTAAAAACACAAAAAAGGCGACATTCTTCTAAGAAAAAAAGCACTGAACTTTCACATAATATCTGAATGCGATTCACTGGGAGATAAGGATTTGGGAAGGGGAGAATATGTACCGTAGGGTTGAGGGGTTTGAATAGTAGAAAAATATAGGGTCCATTAGGTAGGACGCTATGGAGGTGAAGGAAGGTATTGGAGTGGAAAGTGGGAAAACAGAAGGTGAAGAGGCGTTTGGTGTGTGGGTAGGATAGTTGTATCGGGAGGAAAGGGATAGGGAGCGATGCAGAGGTAACAGAAAGGGGCGCCCTGGAGTGGGATAGGTGGGTAAGATCTGTAGTTAGTAGGGCGGATAATTATCAGGGCGGATCCCATTGTCTGGGACAGGGAGTCGGTTGGAGTTGCGTTGGGATAGGATACGGAGTGTTTGTAGGTACAGGGGCGGCGGGAAGCGGTTGTAAAGCCGCAGCAGCATATCAGAGGAGAAACAATAGTGTTATTGGAATCTAGTTTGCGGATAGTATACGCGAAGGTGTTCGATCTAGGCAAGGAGGGGTGGGAGGCACTTGCAGAATTTTGGTGGGGCGGATATCCATGCAACACTAGTACGGGAGTGGATAGGTTACTCCAAGGTTGTGTGGAGGTTATTATAAGTGTGTAATCCCCAACTTAGAGCAGTTACTAGTTTTTGAGAGAATCTATACATATTATAAATTAAAGTTAATAGTTTTTGAGAGAATCTATACGTACTATAAATTAAAGCTCTCTTCTCGTTCTTCTGTCCATTCATTATGGCTAATCTCAGGAACTACGGTGGGGATTTTTATCTGATTTCCACGAATCGAGAGACTGATTCTTGAGGAAAGTTTGCGTATAAAATTAATTACCACTCAGTAATGATAAGTATAGTAAACGCATTGTTATCCGTTACATATTTAATTGACATTTTGAGTGACACCTCAAGGCAGTGATGGGAGCTGTGAACTGGTCAGCTGCAGAGGAGGCGTCGTCCTGTGGAGAAAGCACTAAGGAGGCAGCCCAGATCAGTGAGCATCGAAGCTTTACAAGGTTCAACGTCGCGTCTGGCGGTCTAGCGGTCAAGTAGGTGCCTAGAAACCAACAGGTCGTGGGATCGACTCCTGATCGGACCACGGAATTCAGTCTGTGTTTTAATCTAGCATTCCGATGCAAATGACGTGCAAATTCGCCAAGAACGACACGTGGTACGGATTCCACGTAAAAATGTAATTCCACTTACTCTGATTGGATGACTGGGGCAGTTTAGGGACACGCAAGTCGCCGACGTGGCACCGTGCCAGTCAGCCACATGAAATTATTATTACCAGAATCTATACATGTCTTGTTCTTTTATACATATTAAAAATCAATGCCCGCTCCACGTTTTTCTGTTTGTATGTGAAGGCTAATATAAGGAACAACTTAGAGGTTTTGATACAGTTTTCTCTAACAGATTGATTCGCGAGGAAGGTTTATGTATATTGTTAAGTGGCATGACAGCATTTTCCAAGAAATGTTGAGTAACCTGTTTAATAACACAATATGCAGATCCAACGAGTAACTCAAATCAAGTGACTAATGCTGCATGAAAACTGCGGGCAGTTATAACAACTGGCAGTGATTAAGGTTGTAGTTAACTCTTCCTCTTTTCCTGTTGGTATAGTGAAGGAGTCTTGTAAGCCTTGAGGCTTTTGGCTGGATGGTGAAAGGGAACAGTCACTAGGGGGAACCATGTGTGTCATAAACATGTTTCTGCTGAGAACCGGAGTCTGCCGATCAAGTGCAGCAGGAGCAGCTAGCTATGATGGCCAGCCTATCGTAAAACTTCTTTACGTGTGAAGCGAAAATAATTCATTTTAGTGAAGATACACACGGGAAGAACAGCAAAAGCATGAGGCTATGAGTGTGGGATCAGCCATTAGGCTTGGAGGAGACATGCTGGAAGATTTGTTCACAATTTTCTAAGGAGATTTGTGATTTGGTCTTAGTAATTATTTTGGTAGTGGGGGAAGAGTTCTCATGCATGTGTACCTTCCTTCTCACTGGTCGTAACTAGTAATCTGTAACATAATAAGGGATATTTTCTGTCTTGTTCACCACATCAAATATTTGTAAGTAGGCTGCTTAGGTTTTTATGTTGGTAACGCCACGTAGCGCTTTGTATGAATATCACTGACTGTGCTGTGTGCAGTCTGTGACTGGTCTGCATTGTTGGAATATTTGCTATTATAGTGTTGGGCAGTTGGATGTGAACAGCGCGTAGCGTTGCGCAGTTGGCGGTGAGCCGCCAGCTGTGTTGGATGTGGGGAGAAAGTTGGCAGAGTTTTGAGAGCGGACTATCTGGACGTGTGTCCGTCAGAAAAAGGAAATTTGTAAGACTGGAAGTCATGAACTGATGTATATAATGAATTTTGAACACTGTTAAGGTCAACACGTTGTTTGTTCCCTATCAAAATCCTTCATTTGATAACTATGCCTATCAGTAGTTAGTGCCTTCAGTAGTTAGAATCTTTTATTTAGCTGGCAGTATTGGTGCTCGCTGAATTGCAGTAGTTCGAGTAACGAAGATTTTTGTGAGGTAAGTGATTCGTGGAAGGTATAGGTTATTAAATTAGTCAGGGCCATTGTTTTGTAGGGATTATTGAAAGTCAGATTGCGTTGAGCTAAAAAAAAAAAAAATGCTGTGTGTCAGTTTAGTGTTGATCGGACTAAGTAAAGAGAGAAATGTCTGAGTACGTTCAGTTTTGCTCAGCTGTTTAAAAATTAAATAATGTAGAGGTTTCCCAGCACCGTCATTTATAAATTTTTCTAAGGGAATGTTTGAGATTTTCAGCGGAGAAGTAACACAGCCAACCGATTGCACATAATTTTCGAATACATTGACCTAGGTTTCGATACCTCAAGGATGTCTTCATCAGTATTAAATTTTGGCAACAGTGAAGTTACATTGCGGGAAGGCAATAGCCAAAGTTTCGAACAGACAAGCTCAAGTGAAAAACTAAAAATTATAAATGTTACAGCCTTTGGGACGTACACCTTGCAGTGAACAACAGGCAGACATCAGACAGTCTGATATTCAGTGCAAGGAATACGAACGAAAGGCTGGAATATTTTTAATTTTTGTCTTCTCGAAACTTTGGCTATTGCTTTCCCGCAAAGTAAATTTACGGTTGTTAAAATCTCATTTTGATGAAGACGTCCTTAGAAGAGTGAAAACCTAGGTCAACCTATAAAAAATTATTTGCAACTGGTTGGCTGTTTTATTTCTCCATTGAAACTTATGTACGGCTGCTGAAAGACAGCCATGTTCAAAACTGATAAATCAGATTGTTATAGTGACCCTCAGTTCCCTTTCATAGTTTGATGGATCCCATTTTCAATATGTCCATGGGAGGTGTGGTACCCATACTGCCGTGCTTAATTGGTCCACCATTGGTAATGTCATTAGATTAGCCGTTATCCGTTGAGCGACCTTGCTTTCTTTTAATTCGAACGATCTTATAGGGAGTTTCCTATAACTGGGGATAAAATCTGTAGCACCTCAGGGATGTACTAAGCTGCTCAGCTAATGCTTCACAATACGATAAGTCGTTCGGCCATAGGCACCCATAGCTAGCGGTGTGAAACTTCGGCAGCCGGCCGGTGTGGCCATGCGGTTCTAGGCGCTGCAGTCTGGAACCGCGTGACCGCTACGGTCGCAGGTTCGAATCCTGCCTCGGGCATGGATGTGTGTGATGTCCTTAGGTTAGTTAGGTTTAAGTAGTTCTAAGTTCTAGGGGACTGATGACCACAGATGTTAAGTCCCATAGTGCTCAGAGCCATTTGAACCATTTGAAACTTCGGCAGTTCGCTGGTACACCATAGTACTCATAGATACTTTGGATACATTTAGCATGGTATTGCTTTTGGAATACAATCCCAGAGAAAGTCATTGAAACTACATTATACTTTGCATAAGATAACCAGTTATTTTCAGATATGATGTAGGCAAGTTACACACGCCTGCAACAGGTGGCCGGCCGCGGTGACCGTGCGGTCCTGGCGCTGCAGTCCGGAACCGCGGGACTGCTACGGTCGCAGGTTCGAATCCTGCCTCGGGTATGGGTGTGTGTGATGTCCTTAGGTTAGTTAGGTTTAAGTAGTTCTAGGGGACTAATGACCTAAGATGTTGAGTCCCATAGTGCTCAGAGCCATTTGAACCATTTTTTTGCAACAGGTGGCCGTGATTGTACTACACGGGTTAAAACGCTGATGCCAGACTAGAGCTCCTTGTCCAGGCCGTAAAGGCCCAAGAGATGTTACCGGCCGCCGTGTCACCCTCCTCCATGCGGACTCAGACGAATACGGTGTGGAGAGGCGTGAGTCGTGAGTGGCTCGTGTTCCCGCCATCATGTATTTTACACCCTGTTTTTAACGTACTTCCATCTCACTACGATAATTTAAATTACTACTGTCACTGAGTTGCTGCTTTGCCTGACCGGGAGCGGCGTTAGCAGCGCCTATCCATCCATACATCCCCTCTCGTAGTACCTTTGCTCGACTGCTATTACTTCCCGCTCGTTGTCTGTTGTAAGTTGGTTGGCCGCAGATCGGGTTGCGAGTTCGGGTCTGCCAGTCAGTGAGAACGCGTCTGGAGCGCAGTCCGGACCTGCCAGTTGGGGCACTAGTGCAGTCGGGTTGGAGCAGCAGTGAGCTCTGGGTCCACATGGCCTCGCATCACTTGAGCTGGGCCACGGTCCTGGTGGATCGTCGGTCGGTCATCCTACCGGACGACGCGTTTTGGCTCGCCGATCGTTCATGAGTCGGCTGTATGTGTGTGTGCGTGTGCGTGCATCGACTCCCGATTTGTCTTCGTGCGTGCTTAGTTACTGTTGGGTATCGTTCAGGCCTTTGTGCAAGTGTTTGTCAGGTCCTGTGTGTAGTTGTGTGATTTTGATTGCTTTCAATCTTGACGGCGTATTGGCTCTGAGAGGTGGGTCGTCTCATTGGGCGACGTGTAACTGGTTCTCCGAGCGCTTCTGGCCCCCTTCAATTACCATCTTGTGGAACTTGGGTCGATCCTTTCCTGGTGCAGGGACGTCGTTTAGCCAGTGGGGGTGTTTCCTATGCATGGTTGGGTCCGAGCCAGTATTTCCTCCGTCGTGTCTCTGGAAGTGAGTGGGAGACGGACCAGCGGTGCAGTCGCGGACGGACCAGCAGGAGTCGGTCGGTTGTTGCGGACGAGGGAAGTTATCTCCGAGCGGTGCAGTCGGCTGAGGCCGCTGGCAGCCCCTGCGCAGTATCGGAGCGTGTGTGGAACTGTCCGATCGCTACGAGCTTCTTGGTTCACTGACCCAGGACGTCAAGGTTGAGTAGTGGTTTCAACTACCCAAGCCACGTCCATGCATGTTGTGGTGGCTCGTTTCGGTGGTCTGCTGTTGGGGAGGTTTTCCTGTGAGCAACACCGAGTGTTTCTACTGCTGAAATTTAGCCAGCATGCAGTGCAAAAATGGTTCAAATGGATCTGAGCACTATGGGACTTAACATCTGTGGTCATCTGTCCCCTAGAACTTAGAACTACTTAAACCTAACTAACCTAAGGACATCACACACATCCATGCCCGAAGCAGGATTCGAATCTGCGACCGTAGCAGCCGCGCGGTTCCGGACTGCGCTCCTAGAACCGCTAGACCACCGCGGCCGCATGCAGTGCAATTAACTATTTTGGTCGACTACAAAATTGTGGAATTTTCTGTCTTGTGGCCGCTAGTGTTCTCGTTACCTGCCCTGGGCACTGACGTAAATTCAGGCAGTGTTCCTTTGAGTGAAGTTAACTATATTGCTGTGTCTCAAATTCAAGTTTACCAGCGGGATTTTCTGCCTAGTGGCCGTTAGTGTTCCAGTTACCTGCCCTGGCCACTAACGTAATTTTAGGCAGCGCCCTTTCCTCACCAGTTGTCGCTGTCCAACATGGTGTGTAATTTTAACATCATTGTGGATTATCACGTTTGTAACCTTTCCGGTTTGAGTTCTCATGTACTGATTGATGGCGAGCAAGTCGTTGTGTCGGTCGGCCCGTGGCTGTCCCCTGGTTGGGTTCCGATGGATCAAGTAGAGTTGAGCTCACCACCCGTCGCGCCTAAGTGAACGAGGACAGACCGACCTCTCTGGAGGCTTCGGAGTGCCACCGGTGTTTAATTATCTGTTGTCTGCTACTTTAAAAAAATGGTTCAGATGGCTCTGAGCACTATGGGATTTAACAGCTATGGTCATCAGTCCCCTAGAACTACTTAAACCTAACTAACCTAAGGACATCACACAACACCCAGTCATCACGAGGCAGAGAAAATCCCGGACCCCGCCGGGAATCGAACCCGGGAACCCGGGCGCGGGAAGCGGGAACGCTACCGCACGACCACGAGCTGCGGACTCTGCTACTTTAAATTTAAGGCTTATGGTTATTGTTTTTATTTTCTTAAAAATTTTGCAAAATTAACTTTGAAATTTATCTTTCATGCTTAAACATCGCAGCCTTCTGCCTTTAAAATATTACGGTAAAATATTTTAAAATTCTGAAACTTAATTGCGGCTCTCAGCCATTTCTATTGCACTTTGCATATGTTGCTTTTTTTAAAATTATTTTATTGCTACCTTAATTGGTTTTTATCTTGTTGACTGTTAAGATTTCTTGTTTGGAGGCCTTCAGCCGTGAAAGAGCTGCATTCAGTAAAGGTCCGGCTATGTGCCGCTTTGGTTGTAAAGGTTATTAAATTACAATAAATGACAATTAGATGGAGAAACTGACCTGAGCCTTTGGCCCTTCCACAATCCTATTACCTATTCTGCCCAGCGGGTTTAGCGGGCGTATCAAGGCGTTTTGCAGACTTTTAAAACCGTGGAGCTGCTACTGCTCGGTCAAGCAGCTCCTTACTTGGCATCATGAGAATGAGTGCATCCCGTTGCCGGACAAGAGGTCTATAGTAATATGGAAAAATAGAAAGAACAGTAACTCTGTGAGAATATCTTTACAAGAAGTCTTGTTCAAGTCAGAACGGACTCTTGTCATGTTGCCAGTTGTGACGTATAATTTTATATATATATATATATATATATATATATATATATATATATATATATATATATAAGTGATCCCCTTTAAAAATAAAAATTTGTGATATATATATATATATATATATATATATATATATATATATATAATTTCGGTACCTACAGTGTCACGTCTTTCAGTGTCACACAAATTTTTATTTTTAAAGGGGATCACTTAAGACTATTTTCATGGGTTCGCCCCTCAAATTTCTACCTCATATCACAAAATTGTCGTCTGATGTAGTACAAACTACAAATATATTCCTTTTAAAGCACTGTTTCGTATATAATTTATATTCAAAACATGTGTCACAGAACAAATCCTACATCGAGGATACTTTACACACGTTTAAGGGAAGAAATGCTTCCGATAATTGTTACAGTATTTAAAGAACATCAAAATATGAACAGGCTGAAATGAACAAACAGTACATGAGACTATGATAGTCAATTCAATTGCAAAAAGCTAAGGAGCATATTATTAGCAAAATGAGCCGGCCGAAGTGGCCGTGCGGTTAAAGGCGCTGCAGTCTGGAACCGCAAGACCGCTACGGTCGCAGGTTCGAATCCTGCCTCGGGCATGGATGTTTGTGATGTCCTTAGGTTAGTTAGGTTTAACTAGTTCTAAGTTCTAGGGGACTAATGACCTCAGCAGTTGAGTCCCATAGTGCTCCGAGCCATTTGAACCATTTGATTAGCAAAATGAGAAATATGCAAAAGTGAAATGCCAAAATGAGCACTTCTCAATTGGGAGTTAATCAAAACAATCAGAATGGCTGAAAGAGAGCACAATAGAGCCATAAACGAATGAGAGCTAAGCAACTAAGCAAACAAGAGAATAGGCAAAAATGAGATGTCAACAAAATGAGAGCTGGCCGAACTCCGTCGCAATGCACTCTCAGCGCTCGCGGCGGCGTGTAGCGGCCCGTACGCAAGTTGTGCGATTGCTGTCGCAGGTGGGCCCTTAGTCCATGACAGGCTCATCCAAGAATTGCGGCCGGCGGGCGCGTCAGTGTAGTTCAGCGCCCCGTCCGCGACCGTGTGTCGCTAGTGTCGGCATAGCAGCGAGAGACAGAGAGAGAGAGAGAGAGAGAGAACTGCAGAGCAAGTGAGACCACACAGCAC